>NW_024038074.1:70000-99740 GCF_016077235.1 Cyprinodon tularosa
CTCATGCAGAATCCCCCCCTGGCTGCTTCAGAATGGCTTCCATAGTGCATGTCCGATAATGTCCTTAAAACAACCTTAAACGTTCTTTTTTTAAAATATCCTACTCACCGGGTCGTCAGCGCTGTTCAATGACGTTCCAAAAAAAGTTTCGTAAAGAAAAAACGTTCCTGTAGTGTTTTATTTAGCATTTTGTAAATCCCATTGAGTTCTGTAGGAATAGTCAATATTCCGCTGCCACCGGAAACGGAAATGGGGCCTGTTTACGCTTAGTTGTAGTCTTTTCGCTTCACTGTGTGTACTCCGACGTCGAGAATCAAGAATCCACCTTTCGTATTCCATTTTCAGAGTTTTTTAAAGTGTTTAACAGAGACGTTAGCACCTCGACGTCGGAGTACACAGAGTGAAGCGAAAAGACTACAACTAAGCGTAAACAGGCCCCATTTCCGTTTCCGGTGGCGAAGGGATATTGACTATTCCAACAGAACTCAATGGGATTTACAAAATGCTAAATAAAACACTACAGGAACGTTTTTTCTTTACGAAACTTTTTTGGAACGTCATTGAACAGCGCTGATGACCCGGTGAGTAGCATATTTTAAAAAAAGAACGTTTAAGGTTGTTTTAAGGACATTATCGGACATGCACTATGGAAGCCATTCTAAAGCAGCCAGGGGGGGATTCTGCATGAGCCAAAAAGCAGAGACAGGAGCAATCGTCAAAATTTTGGTGTCGATCATTCGATTTCATCCTGGACACTACAGAAAATGGGCTAAAAGTGTTAAGAACCAAACTTCTCCTTTAAGGGTCTTGCTTACCCAGAGTGGCAGTCTGTGGGAGTGGGACTCGAACTCAGAACCTCAGCATTCCAACCTCTATGCCCTAATCGCTAGGCCACCCCCCCCCCCATGTGTGCTTTTCTACTCAGAAATGTTACAATCTAAACATTAGTGCACTTTGATTTATTTATTTTGGTAATTTAATTTAAATACCTGAAGGATTTTGAAAAGAAAACCTGAAGGCTGCCGTAGCGCTGCCTCCACCTCCTCTGCTGTCATCTGATGAATATAAATATCACTAACCTACAATTTATTTTTTTCATTTGTGACAGTTCTATAAACGTCACTTCAAAAATAAATTATACTGTTTTGTCATATTTTTCAAAGATTAGCTGAAAACGTATATAATTGGGGCATATTGAAATATAGATCGTTATTGTGATAATAATTAGTCCGTATCCTGATAGATACTCGCCCTTCGCATGCAACTCACATCCTGTTGTTGAAAAAAGCGTCGAGGCAGATCTGAGGAGCCGTCTCTGGATACGTAGCCGGCCATGAGACGTCCAGGATGAACGCTTTGGTGTCCTCCAGGTCTCCAACCTGTTGAACGACATTAAACCAGACGGTAAAAAGCTGACATCACCAATTCTATTCAGTTTATTTCTATAGCGACGATTCACATCACGTCATCTCAGGTCACTTTCCAGTTCACCAGATCATCCAGTCAGATTGATTCAAAGTTTTCTATCTAAGGAAAACCAGCTGATTGCATCGACTCATTGACTCTTCAGCAATCCCTCACACTAAGCATGCTTGTAGCGACAGTGGAGAGGAAAAACTCCCTTTGAACAGGAAGAAACCTCCAGCAGAACCAGGCTCAGTGTGAGCGGCCATCTGCTGAGGCCCACTGGGGTTCAAGGAGACAGAAGCAGACGTAGAAAAAGAAGCATAGATACAAAAGGCAACTGTAAAAGGCGGCCTCGACCAGGAAACAGCCAGGCATACAAGCGCCAAGTCAACTCCCATGTCAGAGGATGAAGAGAGCACATCCAGTTAGTCACAGTCAGAGAAACAGGACTACACTGAAAAACAGGCCAAGCTCCAACATCTAGAAACAAAGGTGTTGATGGCAGCAGCACAGCTGATATTTCTCTCCAGGATGGAGTCACAGCCAAACAGGAACAGACCAGATGAAGCTACTATGAGAAAAAGCAGAGAGAGCAGAACGTTAGAGATTGAACTAACAGATTCTGCAGAGTGGGAGAATAGAGATAGAATGAAGCAGAATGATGAAAAAGGGGTCCCTATGTCCTCCAGCAGTCTAAGCCTATAGCAGCAGAACTATAGAGATAGCTCAGAGGAGGCAGAGGAGAAACGTTCGGTTTCTCGTCTGGTGAAATCGGGAAGAAGCCAGTTTCCTGAAATAAAAACAAATCGTCACACCTGGATTGTATCAGGATGATTTAACCGGTATTATTTAGTAGTTTTCCACTTTTCCCCGATGTATTCCAGCATCCAGCTGCAATGCACGTGGGCATTGTCAGTTTCACTATAGCTCTGGTGAATTTCAATGGTGAAGTCCTCTGGAAATCTTCAATAATTGTTGTTGATTGCAGATGTGTCTAGTAGTTCCCATTGATTTAGCTTGGAAAGCGGGGAGAATGGCGCTAGGCTTACCGCACCGTGACGTCACTGCCGGAAGATGGCAGGAGGGAGGGGCTACTATATTTGGGCAAAAATGGCCGCTCCCAGACTCAGTGATCGCAACTAAAAATATTGCTTTAATCTTTTTTTCCGATTAACAATAAATTCATTAAATCACAACAAACATATTAGTTTTAGGTATAGATAATGATCCATTGATTATTCCTTGCTGACCGGACTTTTCCTTGAAACAGAGCGAGCACGAGGAGAAATTGCTTTTGCATGCGTTTAATAGGCGTTCCCCCCAGGTTGTGCATGTGCATTTTTCTTTTTTAAAGTGGAGAGGGTGGGTCTTTTAAAAGACTCGCAAACAATCCTCCACAATACCTTTCATTAACAGAGACATTTCTGCTGGACTCTAAAGGCCAATTCATGCTTCTGACGCATAGCTTCTGCAACCGTCAAATCTGTCTCTGTGCGAGACCACGCCCCCAGCGCAGAGGTTCTGCAACCGTCGCCGCGCAACTCAAAAATATCTTGACTACGCGTTGGGCGGTCGCAAACCCGCACAGACCTCAAGCGAAAGTGCGCAGACAAAAAGCAGCTGTGAATGGTCCTTGGTACGCCTTTCCGGCTGTCTGTGTGGTCGTCCTTCTCGATTCGGTGCCGGGGCACGCCATTTTTAAAAACCGAGGAACAACTACAAACGACAACTACGGCGAAAAGTTAATCAATGAGGTTTATACGATGCCTCAGACCAATTATATAAAGATTAAAGGTCTCTGCCACAATGAAGTTCTCGTGACTTCTCGAATAGGCTCCCCCTAGTGCTTTGGCGGGAAACTGCCGTGCGTCCCTAGAAATTCCAGACCGACGGTGCAGAAGCAAACCAGCAAAACTGGTTCACGACTAAATCCAAGCAACATTTGATGTGTGCGGTTGTATAATCTGCCCTTAATAATATAAATCTGAGACATTTCTGCTGGACTCTAATATATAATATATATATAAATATATATAAATCTGTGGTAGTCTAAGCTTCTTAAGTTCTTTACATTAAATGTGTTATTACCTGACTATCCTGAACAATCATCTAATGACGGACTGAGCTGTCAGCACACAAACTGAGCGTCTGAATGAGGCAGCAGGGGTCAGAGCAGAGAACAGAGCTGCTGATGGTAGCAGTACCCACCCTGAACTGGAAGGAAACTGGGCTGATCTCCTTGAAGCAATCGTCCCCCTCATAAATGGAGCGAAGAGCTTCCAGCTCCATCTAGGAGAAAAGAAACAGAGATTGGTCGTCACTATTATCCCTGCAGCAGGAAATTATTTTTAAAAAAGTTTCAGTTTCTTTCCATTAATGCTGAATTTAACTTTATTTCAGTTAAAACCTGTTCACACGTCACTGCTTAATGAGGGGAGACAACTGATCCCTATTTATTCACTGGATTGCTGATAGCCAGGAAAAAGCGAAGCCACTGCCGCCATATTGGTACTCCCCACTCCCACGTAGACTTGCCATAAAAACGCCTCCCTGTGCAGCATTTAGCTGCTAAACCAGCAGTTTTCTGTGTGCAGGAAGACGTTCTACTGGTAATTTCCCAGTCAGTGGATGAACTAAGCAATAAATCCATCTATAGCCGATGGATCCTATAGTTTAGTCTGCAGACTAACATTAGTCTGGCTATCTCAGACTGACTGGAAGACATTGACATTGGGTCTAACGTTAGAAAATAGAAAGTAATTCAATGTGAAATGTCATTGTAGTAATTCTTTCTTTAGTGGATGATGCTGTAGTTCCTGTAGTGTTTGTTGTATTTCTCATTTGAAAAAGTCATGTGCAACAATATATTGGGAAAAAAAGCAGCTCAAACATTTGTTCCACATACAGTGCAGACCAAAAGTTTGGTCAAACCTTCTCATTTAAAGAGTTTTCTTTATTTTCATGACTATGAAGGCATCAAAACTATGAATTAACACATGTTGAATTATATATTTAACCAAAAAAGTCTGAAACAACTGAAAATATGTCTTATATTCCATTATTCCATTCCACCTGTGATTGCTGCTTCGCTCAGTCTTGGCGTTCTCTTGAGGAGCTTCCAGAGGCCGTCACCTGAAATGGTTTTCACTTCACAGGTGTCCCCTGTCAGGTTTAATAAGTGGGATTTCTTGCCTTATAAATGGGGTGTGGACCATCAGTTGTGTTGTGCAGAAGTCAGCTGATAGTCCAACTGAATAGATGGTTAGAATTTGAATTATGCCAAGAAAAAAGCAGCTAGGTAAAGAAAAACGAAAGGCCATCATTACTTTAAGAAATGAAGGTCAGTCCGTTCGAAAAATTGGCAAAACTTTAAAGTGTCCCCAGGTGAAACTGGCTGACATGAGGACCGCCCCAGGAAAGGAAGACCAAGAGTCACCTCTGCTGCGGAGGGTAAGTTCATCCGAGTCACCAGCTTCAGAAATGGCAGGTTAACACAGAGTTCTAGCAGCAAAAACATCTCTAGAACAACTGTTAAGAGGAGACTTTGTGAATCAGGCCTTCATGGTAAAATAACAGTGGAAACCGCTGCTAAGGACCAGCAACAAGCAGAAGAGATTTGCTTGGGATAAAGAACCCTAGGAACGGACATTAGACCAGTGAAAATCTGTGCTTTGGTCTGATGAGTCCAGATTTGAGATCTTTGGTTCCATCGTGTCTTTGTGCGTGATATATATGGGTTTTAAATTTTATGTTCTTGGACAAGCATACAAGTTTTGTATCACAAATAAAGCACTCTTATTACCTAAGCACACTCATTATCTAAGTTTCTGTTTCCTTGAGAGTATCAAATAATTTGTTTTTGTACTCACGAGCTCTCGGTGCCATGCTCCAACCATGATGTAATAGTGATTTTGGTTTCGGCTGTCCACGAGCCCTGGGTGGGTTCGGTGGATGCCCGTTCCATATTTTGGTTTTTGTAATCATGCACTTAAGGTGTGAGAGGGAGCGATCACTTTTCCTGATTGGGTGAAAGATTTTCCTTAGAAGTTTGGCATAAATGACGTGTAGCGGTTGGCACTGGCGGGGTCTGCTAGGGTTGCGTACGGACACCTAGCTGCGCGGGTTGCTGCCCTGCCGGGATCGACCGGCCCTCCGACCCTTGTGTCACGGTAGGGGGACAATATAAATTGTATTCAGCACCGTGCCTTGATTGATGTGCTTGCTTTGCTGTTTTCTGTGGCGGAATAAAACGCCACATTTTAATTCTAGCAGAAACAGCTTGTGTGTTCTGTGTGTGCATCTTTATTGCCGACTCATCCCGATCCTGTCTAAATTTCATAATACAGTGCGACGCAGAAAAGGTGAACGGATGGACTCTACAAGCCTGGTTCCCAGAATGAAGCATGGAGGAGGTGGTATGATGGTGCTTTGCTGGTTATACTGTTAGGGATTTATTCAACATTGAAGGAATAATGAACCAGAATGGCTACCACAGCATCTTGCAGCGGCGTGCTATTCCATCCGGTTTGCGTTTAGTTGAACCATCATTTATTTTTCAACAGGACAATGAGCCCAAACACCATTTGAGTGAGAGTGATAGGGTGCTGCATCAGATGACCTGGCCTCCACAATCGCCCGACCTGAACCCAATGGAGATGGTTTGGGTGAACTGGACCGCCGGAGGCAAAAGGGTTAACAGGTGCTGAGCATCTCTGGGAACTCATTCCAGACTGATGGAAGCTCATCAAGAGAACGCCAAGAGTGAGCGAAGCTAGAATATGAGACATATTTCCAGCTGTTTCACACCTTTTTGTTAGTATATAATTCCACAATTCATAGTTTTTATGCCTTCAGTGTGAATCTACAATAATCATAATCATGAAAATAAAGAAAACTATTTGAATGAGAAGGTGAGTCCAAACTTTTGGTCTGCACTACATTCTGCTCCATTAACACATTCATTTTACTGTGATTGATTTGTATAACATGCCATACCACATGGTTTGCAAAGTGATGTGTCCCTTTTTACCATAAATTACGGTAATCTACTGACGCTCTGAAACAGCCAGTCTGGGTCAAAGTGATGAATTTATCTTTATTTTTAAATTCTTTAGTCCCCCTGAAAATGAGAACGCCATCTTTGTTCGATGCTGTAGCGCACAGATTGTTTACATTCCGATAGGTCTAAGTAGGGAGTACCAATATGGCGGCCGGTGGCTTCACTTCAACCCAATACTACTAACAGGCAATCAGCGATCGGTGAATAATTAGAGATCAGTGGGGAGAGCCGATCGGACTGGATCCGATAAACAGAGCTTTGCTAACAGCTAACAGCCGCTAGCTGCTAACAGCTGCTAGCCGCTAACAGTTGCTAACAGCTGCTAGCCTCCAGGAGCTACGCTGCTGTTTTCTTACCTCCTGATCTTCGTTCGCTGTCATGTTTCCTCTAAGGCTCTTACGTCATACGGTCCACGCGCACAGCTTCACAGCAGAAGGGAGCCGGTTAGCGACACATTGCTGCCGTTCCACCGTACCTGATGACCGGGAGCAGCGCCGCCCGGTGCTGCCTGTCTGCTGGTCACCCGCATGACAGTGCGCGCATGCGCAGTGGAACGCACGTGTCCTCGAACTTTTACCGTTTCTGACTCTTCTGTTGTAAGAAAAACAACAAATACATTAAAAATAAAAATAAAACGTAGAAGTAGAGATGATACCTTTGTTAAATAATGTTTTTTTTATTAACTTATATTAATAAATATTAAAATGTGTGGATTTTACCCAACACAAAAATTCATGACTTTTTTTTAGACTTAATTTATTTTTCATTTTGTTTACAATTTTCAATTCAATTCAGTTTATTTAAATAGCGCCAATTCACAACACAAGACATCTAAAGGCACTTTACAGTTACAGAAACTGTTCTGGAACCTGCATTGAATGCTGGGAAGCCTCTTCACAGAGGGGGTGAGGGGTCATTGATGATGTCACGGGCTCGGGACACGCAGCGCGGGGATGAAATGTCTTTAAAGGAATAGTACACCCAAAACATGATTAGCCTTCATTTTCTACTCACCCCCATGCTGAACAACACTCTGGAGTACTTTTTTGA
Organism: Cyprinodon tularosa; assembly: GCF_016077235.1. Taxonomy (NCBI): domain Eukaryota; kingdom Metazoa; phylum Chordata; class Actinopteri; order Cyprinodontiformes; family Cyprinodontidae; genus Cyprinodon; species Cyprinodon tularosa. The sequence continues at coordinate 77,517 of NW_024038074.1, forward strand.
TATCTCAAATGCATCTGGAGATCTGGGAGGCTTCTTGCTGTCTGCTGACATTCAAATAATGGAGGTCTATGGCGCCCGAGGCAGAAAGGTCCATAAAAGTCCACAAAAAACGTGTCAATATTCCTCCATACTGCTCGTCCAATGTATTCCAAGTGTCCTGAGTGGGTAGCGTCCAGAATTTACTCGAAACGAAGTCATTTAGAATGTTTTTAGAGCATAAACAGTAGTGTATAGGATTTCCTGAAAGCGCGTTCACGACGCTACGGAAGCCGGCAGACCAAACCAGATGAAAGTGCGCATTCAGCGTCTGCTCTGCCGATAATGCAAGCGTAGAAGAAGAAATGTGCTGTTTACCTGTGCAAAGAAAGAAACAACGAAAGAAAAATGTCTGAGGACTTCAGTGTTGAGGAAGAGCATGAGTTCTTTGCCGAGCTGAATGCGCACTTTCATCTGGTTTGGTCTGCCGCGGTTTCCGTAGACAGGTCCTGATCAAAAATACACACAATCCGAACAATGATGCTGTGTCTGTGCATTAGCCTTTAATTCTAACAGATTTACACCAGAGCCAAATTCATGAACCGATTTAATAACTCCACAGAGCTTCAGTTTCCACTCTAGCAAAATCGCACATACTGGTAACATAACAGGAAACATCAAGTTCATATTTAGCTTTTTGCTCGTCAGGAAGTCCTCCTGCAAACTGGATGTTTCGGACCTTCTCCCCCCTGGAAGGATCTTCTGAGAACCAAACTGAGCTGAGGATTCAAGTTTGCGGTTTGGATCAACCTTTTCCCCCAAGGATTGTCTGGGGCTTCTCTCTGAGCAGGGGATTCATCTCCACTATAACCCGTTCAAGTACCGCAGGAAATCTAAGTGGCAGTCAGCTTTTCCGTTCACCAAGGAACCACCGCAGTCTGGGTAAACCCTGTCCGCCCTCCATCAAACAAGATAATCACTGGAACATCCCACACAGACTGGATTCAAATAAAGACACCTTTTCTGGAAACGTGAGTCTGCAACCTATTCCTCCTCTTCAAGTCAAAGAATCTAATTTCCCACTGAGCCTGAACTTACCGCAGAATCTTCTTTCCAGTTCCGGTTTGACCGTGTTCAGAGCAGCACTGGACTCATCTCATTATACTAAATAAACCTGTTAAACTTTTCCCTGGTCTCTCTGTTTGGTCTTCTGCATTTGGGTCAGATCTTTAATTAAATCATGACAGAAATGTAATATTTCTTATTCCTTTGAATGTTAAACATGGTTTCTTTGGTATTTCCAATAACAGCATGTCTGGGAAAGAATATCTCATAAACTTTATTATTCTGTTGGCTATTTAGCTTTTTGCTCTTAGTTGACGGTGAAATTACCTGCAAAACATCTTCCTACAGCTGGCAAACGCTAATGCTACATGTTGGCACATTTACTGCGTGTCTGTGTGGGAGTGGGTAGTGAGTACCAGCATGGCGGACAGTGGCTTCATTTTTTTTTCGAGCAACCAGCAATTCAGTGAATAAATTACGGAAGAGGATTAGAGCCGCTTAAAAAATAAAAAAAGTTAACTGATTTTTTAATTTGATTTAAGTTTAATAAGGAAAAAAACCTCAGAATTCTGACTTTAATCTGAGAATTGTGGATCTTAACGTAGATGGGCACCATAAAGGCAATAATGTGGAGCAAAGGTGTGAGTTGTTTGGGAGAAACAGGAACACATTGCTGAAAAATGATGGAATTAGGAGACTTTTTACGTGCCTGAGGGTCCCCTGCTGATGTTATTTCTATAATGGAAGAGCAGAAGGTGATTAAAACAATAGAGCTAGTCTCCAAAACAGACATGGCTACAGCTGGATGCAAACATGTTTGTTAGCTGTCAGAATTCAGCCAGAATTCAGAGATTAAAGTTAGAATTCTGACTTTTTTCTCATATTAAACTGAAATAAAATGTTAAAATCAGTATTATTTTTCAGTGACCCTAATCCTCTTCCGTAATAAGTAGAGATCAGTGGCTAAAGCACATAAATAAAAGTATAAATAAAAATGATGCAAAAACATAATCCAACACCAGAGGGCGCCAAAGCTTCATTTTAAAGCGCGGTCAGCTCCATTCTGGCTTTGTCCCCACATTTAATACATTGGATGGAGGTTTAAATAATCAACTCATCCGTTTGCAACAAAATATAGTGGAAATTAAATGAAATTATCTAAATAAGATCAAAATAATTTTCTCCGTTTGATCAGTTGCTCTCTATAATTCAAATAACCATGCAGTGCTTTTTACATTTATCTAAACATGCAACCCTTTAGGGATTAGACCATAAATTTGAGTACCTGTTGTGACGTCAAAGGTTACTTTACTATCTTTTTTTTTCCTGGAATCTTTTTTTATCCTTTATACTAAAAGGTTCTGCTGCAGATAAGATGTTAAGGCTTGCTTTAATGCCACAAAAGTCCTGCTTTGTTCCACTATGTAAGAGGGAACATTGTTTGCAAATTACCTTCTGGTCTAATCAAGGAGATGAGATGCAGCAGATTTTTTATGTTTAATCACCATTTTAGATTCAATTCTTCACCAAAAGAAATGAAATAGAAAACATTCTAATAACTTAACACCTGTTCCTTTTTATCATGCAAAGTTTTAATGGCTCAAACATTTATATTTGATACATCTCCACTTTAAAAGAGTTTATTGACTTATTTTTCCACTTAATTTAATTAGCAGTTTCAGGCATTTACAACCAGCTGCATCTGAGGGCGTTTTAAAGGAAAAGTCACATTCAGGATTCAAACTTCTGAAAGTTCTTTAAATATGAAATTATTACTTACTTTTTTAATAAATAAGTGTTTTTAATTCAGAGTAATTTTCATGTGAATGTGGTTTACTGGAGGCATCCATGTTTGTCAAAGAACACTACTGCCACCTACTGGTTAGTGACATTGTCACGGTGCGGTATCGGCTGTTGATCAAGTCCCAGTGCTGTATCTGGTGTTTGTCACAACGCGCTATTATCCAAGTCATCTTGAAAACATTCTTCTTCCAAATGTTGGCTACATATTACGGGTTTTTTCTCTGGCCAGAAGCTCGATGGCAAATCCTCCCTCTTCAAGTTGGCGATCCAACGACCAACCCGTCCGTTTTTCTCTTTTCCCCGATGTATTCCAGCATCCAGCTGCCATGCACGTGGGCATTGTCAGTTTCACTATAGCTCTGGTGAATTTCAATGGTGAAGTCCTCTGGAAATCTTCAATAATTGTTGTTGATTGCAGATGTGTCTAGTAGTTCCCATTGATTTAGCTTGGAAAGCGGGGAGAATGGCGCTAGGCTTACCGCACCGTGACGTCACTGCTGGAAGATGGCAGGGGGGAGGGGCTACTATATTTGGGCGAAAATGGCCGCTCCCAGACTCAGTGATCATGACGAAAATTATTATTTTTCTTTTTTTACTGATTAAAGCTAAATTCATTAAATCATCGTGAACGTATTAGTTTTAGCTCTAAATAATGATCGATTGATTCTTCCTTGATGATCAGACTTTTTCCTTTAAAGAACAAATCGTCAAATAGATTCAGATTCTATCAGATCCAGTTCTAAGCAATAATATATATTTTTCTATTTTTTAAACTCCTTAAGAGAGAGAAAGCAGGCCGAGTATCATTGGGTGGGTGTGAGGATGAGAAACCATGCAGCTGTCAGGAACACACAGAATGACGGTAAAATAATTGGTATCGGCCTTAAAAAAAACTATATCAGTGGATTTCTAGTTTCCTGCTAAGACTTTTTATTTTATTTGCATTTGCAGCCTTAATGTAAAAGTTATTGGACAGGAAAAGGGAATGAGAGAGAAAGGGAAGACATGCAGCAAGAGCCCTCAGGTCAGGACTCAAACCCGTAAAGGTCTTAATGATCATGATTAACATCACAATCTAATTTGAATAGAAGGCTAAATGTAGGATCTATGATACAGCAGCACATAAAAATGATGAATAAATAACCAAATGTGTGTGTTTGATACTACTGGCCTAAGGAAGACCAATGTTGACAATTTTTTGATTTGTAGTGAGTGGGGGTTCACTAGGTCGCTCTTTATTACTATGTAGAATCAAGCAATTATTTTCAGACTTTGTGTTTTAATGCCAAGAAAAGAGAGGTTACAGGAGCACAGATGCTTTGGTATGCTTGGCTCTGAATAAATCTGGCATCCCTGAGCACCTGTGCCCTAAAAGTGTCTCTGCAAACACCTGCGGAAAGAACCACTGAGACAAACGGCCTGCACCACAGAAACAGCAGCCGGCCACCGGAACGGGCCCATAACCCCTCCTTTAGAGAAACCAGACAGCAGAGGGAACCCTGGGAAAGAAGCCCAAGCTGCTAACAAGTAGGACTGGGTAATAAATTGCATTGGCAATATAATCGCGATTTAGCAAAACCCAATTTTCAAATCGCAAAGGCACAGATTTTTATCAAACTATATTTTACAAACAACATTTCTCCCTCCAGCCCTGTAGGTGGCGCTAAAACACTTGATGTAGGAAAGGTACATATTTTTGCAGCTAGCGGTCAGGTCCATGCATCAAGTAGAAGGAAACAAATTTTCACAAAAACTGAAAGCTCGGGTTGAAATGAATGAACAGTTTGGGGTTAGGGAAAAGGAAAATCTATATAAAATTGCAATCGCAATTTTGGGGAAAAATAATCGCAATTTAGATTTTTGGCAAAATCGTTCAGACCGAGTTAAAAGAGAAGTCCGTTCAGCAAGGAATAATCAGTGGATCATTATTTATACCTAAATCTAATACGTTTGCTGTGATTTAATGAATTTAGTGTTAATCAGTAAAAAAATAAAAATTATAATTTTCGTCATGATCACTGAGTCTGGGAGCGGCCATTTTTGCCAAAATATAGTAACCCCTCCCTCCTGCCATCTTCCGGCAGTGACGTCACGGTGCGGTAAGCCTAGCGCCATTCTCCCCGCTTTACAAGCAGAATCTGTAATGATCTCAGGAAGTTTGGACCCAGAATTCAAGGCGGGACAGGCAGTGGGAAAGTTCAAAGCGTTTGTTTAACAAACAGGAGCGCGGGGCTGCTCGTCTGCTCCGGGGCGGATCTCTGCAGGGATAGGAGAATACAGGTCAGTGACTGGATGTGGAGCGGAATACGACTTGGAGCAAAGTCACTGACCTGATTCAAAGTTCAGTCCGTTGGCGGAGAACTCAGCAGAATCCAGGAGGGAGGTTTGACCGCAGATGCAGCGGGCCACGCCCCCAGAGTTCCTAGAGAGGGAGCGTAGCGGGCGCCAGGCGACGCCGAGCAGCAACAGAGTCCAGAAGGGAAATCCAAGGATGAAGTCAGAAGACAGTTACAGGTTCAGAAGCCAGTAGAATCCAACACCAGATGCGACAAACAGAGCAAACAGGGACAAGGCAAAATCTGGGAAACGGACAGACTAAAGATTGACAGGAAACGTCTCGCCAAAACACTCGAATAACCTGCCGCTGATGGGAGGCAAACACACAACCTAAATAGTAGAGGAACCAGGTGGAAATGATCGGCGACAATCAGCCGCAGAACCAATGAGACAGGGGAGCAAGGAGCAAAGAAAAAACCCAAACCATCAGCGCCAAGATCATGACAAAAATCAATGGGAACTACTAGACACATCTGCAATCAACAACAATTATTGAAGATTTCCAGAGGACTTCACCATTGAAATTCACCAGAGCTATAGTGAAACTGACAATGCCCACGTGCATGGCAGCTGGATGCTGGAATACATCGGGTAAAAGAGGAAAAAAAAGACTTATTCCACCTTTCTGATTCCTGATCCTCCACGGACGGGTTGGTCGTTGGATCGCCAACTTGAAGAGGGAGGATTTTAGCCTTGTGAGACCATCCTGATCTCGCGAGCTTTCAAGGTTTCACTCGCAGATCAGTCTGGAGACTCTCCGTTGAAGAAAATTTGGAGCCGTTCACCAAACGAACGTCCAATCAGCGTTGGCTTTGAGGCGGTTTGAGGTGTGACGCAACGAGAAGCGCGACAGTTCAGTTTAAAGAACATGGCGGCTTCAGCCGATGAAACTAGCGTTAGCGTGGCTATCGAGCAAGTTTTATCGGAATTACAGAGTATTTCTTCACTGAAAGAAGAGCAAAACACTGCTCTGGAGGCTTTTCTCAGAGGAAAAGATGTTTTTGCTCTTCTCCCAACTGGTTTCAGCAAGAGTTTGATCTATCAATTGGCTCCTCTTCGTCGTCGCTCTGTTAGTACGTCATATGCTTCGTTGATCTGATTGGTTTATTTGGCCCGTCTATCACCAACATAGGCCAATCAGCTAGCCAGTATTTTCGCCCCTTTCCAAAATTACTTCAACGGAAGGTTTCCAGATGGATATGCGGAGCAAATCCATCTGGTGGAGTCAGGTTAGGAGGATTTGCCATCAAACTTCTGGCCAGAGAAAAAACCCGTAATATGTAGCCAACATTTGGAAGAAGAATGTTTTCAAGATGACTTGGATAATAGCGCGTTGTGACAAACACCAGATACAGCACTGGGACTTGATCAACAGCCGATACCGCACCGTGACGTCACTAACCAGTAGGTGGCAGTAGTGTTCTTTGACAAACATGGATGCCTCCAGTAAAGCACATTCACATGAAAATTACTCTGAATTAAAAACACTGATCATTTATTGAACAGGATGGAATCATTTCAGATTTAAAGAACTTTCAGAAGTTTGGATTCTGAATAGGAGCGACTTTTCCTTTAAGAGAAAGTAAAGCATTTCAATATTATATATCTAATTAAATAAAATATGAAGTTAGGGCTCAGTGATTAATCAAAGGTTTGGTCGCTCAGACGGGTGTCTGAGGACTCATAATAAAGAGCATTTTATTTCAGTCACAAAACAGGCCTAAATTGGAGGTGACTATGACCTGGATGATCAAGATTTTTCACGGCCAGTGTGTTTTTTAAATTTAATGGTAATATTTTCACACATCAACACCATTAACTACATCAACCACAGCTTTTATAGGTAGAGTTGACCTCTTGCATTTGGAAAGTTAGAGGTTGATTCCAGTTTCATTCTGTCACCGTGTGGCTGTGAAAAGTCAGTATGACTGGAAAAGTGCATCAGTCCATTTACTCTTTCAGCAGCTGATGAAAGTGCTACAGTTCATGGCCCATCATTTTTAGAAGTCCTTATCACTCCCCACACAGAGCAAAACATGAACACCCACAACTAATTAGCATTCAGAAGAGGCAATTAACCTCACATGTATTCTGTTGGCAGAGAGGAGGAAGCAAACCCAGAAAAAAAAGGCCAAACATAAAAGCCAACCGTAAGCGGCCTGAGATTCAAACAGCCGGCATTTATGGAGCTAAAGCGGTGCCACAAAGTTAGGCATAGAAAAAGAAACAAAAAAATTATTTGGATATTCAAAATTAGGTTTGAATCTGGAAAAAAAATTGATTGATTTTTGTTTTATATTAAGTTACTTTTTTTTCCTTTAGTGTGAAACTGCTGGTCAATCAGTGAGTATGGAGATAAATTGAGGCCAAAAAATCTCTTTAAAAAAATTTTTGTTTGAAATAGATAAATAAACTGAAACTATAATATTATTTGGAACTAAAGAAAAACAATATTTAAACCCCTTAAATCCAGAGGGTCTTAGGAGCAAATTCGGCCTGAAATTCCGTATGTGGATTAAAACAAGTCCAGCTCCCAAACTATAAATTGGAAATACTATTGTTTGTATTTGTATAACAGAAAGGCATTGAGGAATATTTTTCAGGTGGAACCTCTATTTTAAATGTAACCATGTCTGATTTATAGGCAAGGCAAGGCAAGGCAAATTTGTTTGTATAGCACAATTCAGTACAAAGACAATGCAAAGTGCTTTACGTGATTAAAATACAGGAAGATAAAACAGAATCAAAGCAAATAGGAAAAAAATAAATAAAATAAAATAAAAAATGCAGAAACAAAAACGAATATTAAAAACAGTTGGACTAAAGAAAATATATTTAGTTGAACTGTTTAACTAGAACAGTGGAAGGCAATCCTAAACAAATGTGTTTTTAGTCTTGATTTAAAGGAACTCAGGCTTTCCGCACTTTTACAGTTTTCTGGAAGTTTGTTCCAGATAAGTGGAGCATAGGAACTAAATGCTGCTTCTCCATGTTTAGTTCTGGTTCTAGGTGATTAAATAAAGAAAAAAATTTAAAAAATTTAGCCTCGCCAAAACTTTTTCCAAAAAGAAACACTGTAGAACACCATGAAAGCCCATTTGAAACTCTGGACGAATCCTCAGAATTTATAGATCCACATCTTGACTATAAGTCAAGCAAATTTGGACTAAATAAGTTGAAGCGTGTTTGTTCCACAGAGGTTTTAGTGGGCAGTGAGCTAGGAGGAAAGTGGTGCCAAAAATGCAAAAATGTGTATTTTTCCACTCATAAAAGGGAATCTGGTCAGAAAAAATGTGATGATTTCCATTATTGGAGACTTTCTGCATAACGCAAAGCCTTTGCTCCTAAGATTTAGCCGTTATTTAATTGAATTTACCAATAAAATCACCAACCTGAATAGAAAATAAGAATAATAGAGCAGCTTATGTAACACATCCTTAAAAGGTCTGAGGCTGTAGTTTCCAATGGTGGCGGCCATTTGGGGGCGGGGCTAGAATGAATACCTGCTGTTGCATTACTCCCACAAAGTCAAACACATCACTTGGAATTTTAAATCTCATTTTATTTGTTTACACAGCTATAAAAACAAAAAGTACATAATAATTTTTAAACATGTTTTAGAAATTTTAAAGCCCCATTTGTAAGGCGTGTGGATGAAACACCATGTGACTGCGTTTTGGCCATTTCTGTAAGTAGATAAACGTGAGCAGGTGTCAGTGGGGCCCTGTGCTGAGCCCGCCGGGCTTAATTAAAACTAAAAAGCTTTGGTGAGACTGGAAAGAAAATATTTGAATATATAAAAAATAAACTATTTTAACCTGTAAAACATTTCTTCTTTGTTCACTGCAAAAAAATTTAATCTCAATAAGTCTTTTTTTTTCTTAAAATAAGTGCATTTTTTCTTGAATTAAGGATGTAAGTGAGACACTTTGCCAATGCGACAAGACGATTTACATTTAAAATAAGAAAAAAATTGTCTTATTTCAAGTGCATATTTTCTATTTATCTTATTTTAAGAGTAGAAATACTCATTCCATTGGCAAATCATCTTATTTACATACTCACATTAAGGGTAAATACACTTAATTTAAGACTTTTTTACACATTTTTGGATCGTTTTTGCAGCGTTATATGTCTTTTTGGTTGTTTGTTTTTTAAACCAATCACAAAACCTACAAACTTCAGTCATCATTTCACACCAGAGCTGTAGAGATAGGAGAGTTCTGCCAGCAGAAGACCAAGACAGTGAGGCTACTAAAGGAATAGTACACCCAAAACATGATTAGCCTTCATTTTCTACTCACCCCCATGCTGAACAACACTCTGGAGTACTTTTTTGATATCTCAAATGCATCTGGAGATCTGGGAGGCTTCTTGCTGTCTGCTGACATTCAAATAATGGAGGTCTATGGCGCCCGAGGCAGAAAGGTCCATAAAAGTCCACAAAAAACGTGTCAATATTCCTCCATACTGTTCGTCCAATGTATTCCAAGCGTCCTGAGTGGGTAGCATCCATAATTTACTCGAAACAAAGTCATTTAGAATGTTTTTAGAGCATAAACAGTAGTGTATAGGATTTCCTAAAAGCGCGTTCACGAGTCTACGGAAACCGCGGCAGACCAAACCAGATGAAAGTGCGCATTCAGCTCGGCAAAGAACTCATGCTCTTCCTCAACACTGAAGTCCTCAGACATTTTTCTTTCGTTGTTTCTTTCTTTGCACAGGTAAACAGCACATTTCTTCTTCTACGCTTGCATTATCGGCAGAGCAGACGCTGAATGCGCACTTTCATCTGGTTTGGTCTGCCGCGGTTTCCGTAGACTCGTGAACGCGCTTTCAGGAAATCCTATACACTACTGTTTAGGCTCTAAAATGTTCTAAATGACTTCGTTTCGAGTAAATTCTGGACGCTACCCACTCAGGACACTTGGAATACATTGGACGAGCAGTATGGAGGAATATTGACACGTTTTTTGTGGACTTTTATGGACCTTTCTGTCTCGGGCGCCATAGACCTCCATTTTTTGAATGTCAGCAGACAGCAAGAAGCCTCCCAGATCTCCAGATGCATTTGAGATATCAAAAAAGTACTCCAGAGTGTTGTTCAGCATGGGGGTGAGTAGAAAATGAAGGCTAATCATGTTTTGGGTGTACTATTCCTTTAAGGCGTCCAGTAGTTTGGTGGAAAAGCTTTGCAGACCATTTATAATAAAGGCGGATCTCTGACAGACCCAATGATTATTTCACTAATTACACAAACGCTCACTGATCGAGAGGTTTTATTCCATGTCATTTCTTTTATTTTTATCTAGAGCCTCTTTCAATCATATGTAACATCTGCAGATGTTAGACTATAGATGTTAGATGTATCCATACCTGACCGCCATCTGCTGAGGTTTGTAATGCTAGCATGGGCAGCTAAAGCAGACAGCACTGTGAGGATCATGTTCTTCGATTTCTCCAGAACATTTAACACCATTCAGCCTAATCAAGTGGGAATGCTTATGCATTCCCACTTATTGTTTTTCTGTTTATATTCAAGTGGGAATGCTTATGCATTCCCACTTATTGTTGTTCACTTTAAATTTTTTTGACTCTAACTAGTCCCGCAGTTTTCCACCGATTTCAACAATTTTGGTATCAAAACGTTCAGCTTGTTCAGGAGAATTGTGCTATGTCTTTTGGTAAAGATATTTTTTGTAGTTTTTTGCGATATTCAACTTTTTCTGCGATTTTTTTGTCCCATTGAAATGCATGTAGAATTCTTAGATTTCAGCAAAATTCAGCTAAGACTTCATCATCTTTGACCTTTAACTACTTCAGCATACTTTCAGCTAGAAACACCATTCAACTTTTAAAATGTTTCCGTATCTTTTTGCTATTACTGTTTAACTCGGCTTTCAGCTAACTTTTACAGTTTTGCTTCAGTGAAGCTTCAAACTTTTAAACAATTTTTACAGATTTTCAAATTTATAATGGAAGTCTATGGACGGAATGTTCAGCTGCTAGAGTGTGCCACTCTAGCGTTTTCAAACATTTCACTCATGCCGAACAGCTTCAACTCACTCGCTCATTTTTTACTCTATCTAGATACATTTTACATCAAAACGTAGGGATTTTTGTCAGGATTCAGGAAATGTAACCCTCATTTGTGTGGGATTTACAGTTTTCCGACAGTTTGGCCCAGACCACGAAGAGGTCCACACTTCCCCCATAGAAATCCAATGAGAGCTCTCTGAAAATCCGAACTGAAAATTAAAAAAAACTGAATTTTTCGTATCGCTCCCATTTGGGAACCATTCGACCTAGCAACATGAGCCTGGTGGAAGTTGTTCCTCAGACCTTCCTAGCACTCACATTGAAGGAAGTGTGTCGATACTTTTATCGTTTAGCTAAAAAAAAAAAAAAAAAAACCCAAAAAAATTTAAGGGGGGGAAAAACCCCCCCGGGGAAAATTTAAAAAAGGGGGGCAGGGGGGAAAAAGAAAAAAAAAAAATTTTTGGGGGAAAAATTTAAAAAAAAAAAAAAAGGGGGAAAAAGGGGGGGCCCCTTTTTTTTTTTTTTGGGGGGGGGGGGGGAAAAAAAAAATTTTTTTTAAAAAAGGGGAAAAAAAAAATTTTGGGGGGGAAAAAAAAAAAAGGGGTTTTTTAAAAAAAAGGGGGGGGGGAAAGGGGGGGGGGGGGGAAAAAAAAAAAAAAAGGGGGAAAAAAAAAAGGGGAAAAAGAAAAAGAAAAAAAAAAAAAATTAAAAAGGGAAAAAAACCAGAAAAAAAAGAAAAAAAAAAAAAAATTTTTTTTTTAAAAAAGGAAAAAAAAGGGGGGGAAATTTTTTTTTGGGAAAAAAAAAAAAAAAAAAAAAAAAAAGGGAAAACAAAGGGTTAAAAAGGGGGGGGGGAAAAAAAAAACCCCCAAAGAAAAAAAAAAAAAAAAAAAAAAAAAAAAAAAAAAAAAAAAAAAAAAAATTTTTTTTTTTTTTTAAAAAAAAAAAAAGGGGGGGGGGGAAAAAAAAAAAAAAATTTTAAAAAATGAAAAAAAAAAAAAAAGGGGGCCCCCAAAAAAAAGGGAAAAAAAAAGGGGGGGGGCCCAAGAAAAAAAAAAGGGGAAAAGGTGGAAAAAGAAAAAGGGGGGGAAAAAAAGGGGGGGGGCCAAAAAAAAAAAAAGGGGAAAAGAAAAAAAAAAAAAAAAAAAAAAATTTAAAAAAATAAAAGGGGAAAAATTTTAGTAAAAAAAAAAAAAATTTTAAAAAAAAAATTTTTTGGGAAAACCCGGGGAAAAAAAAAAATTTTTGAGAGGGTTTTGGGGGGGGGAAAATTTAAAAGAAAAAGAAAAAAAAAAAAAAAAAGGGGGGAAAAGAGGGGAAAAAAAAAGGAGAAAAAAAAAAAAAAAATTTTTTAAAAAATTTTTTTTTTTTTTTTTTTTGGGGGTTTAAAACCCCAAAAAAAACCTGAAAAAAAAAAATTTTTTTTTCCCCCATGGGTTTTTTTTTCAAAGGGGTTTTTCCCCCAAAAAAAAAAAAATTTTTTAAGGAAGGGGGGAAAAACTTTTTAAAAAAAAAAAAAAAATTTTACTGCCCAAACCCCCTTTCCCTTCACCCCAACCCAAAAATTTAAAAAAACCCGGGGCCTTCTAAAAAAAACCCCAAAAAAAATTTTTTTCCCCCAAAATATGGCTAAAAATTTTCCCAAACTCAACCATTTTTTTAAAAATTTTTGGGGGGTTTTTTAAAACCCCCCCCCCAAAAATTTTCAAAAAAAAAACCCCCTTTGAAAATTCCCCCCCAAAAAAGGGAAAAGGGGGAAAAAAAAATTTTTTTGGGTTTTTTGGGGTTTTTAACCCCCAAAAAAAAAAAAAAAAAACCCAAAAAACCCAAAAAAAATTTTTTAAAAATTTAAAAGGAAAAAAACCCCCCTTTTTTAAAATTTTTTTTAAAAAAAAAATTTTTTTCCCAAAAAACCCCCCTTTTTTTAATTAAATTCAAATTCCCCAAAATTTAAAAAAATTTTTAAAAAAAAAATTTTTTTTTTTTTATTCCTTTTTTCCCCCCCCCCTTTTTTTTTAAAAAAGGGATTAAAAAAAAAAATTTTTTTTTAAAAATTTTTTTTTGGGGGTTTAAAAAAAACCCCCCAAAATTTTTCCCTTTTTCCAAATTTTTTAAACCCCCCCCTTTTTTTTTTTTTAAAATTTTTTAAAAAAAAAATTTTTTAAAACCCAAACCCTTTTTTTCCCGGGGGCCCCACCCCCCTTTTAAATTTAAATTTTTTTAAAAAAAATTTTTTAAAGGGGTTTTTTCCCCCTTTTTAAACCTTTTTTTCCTTCCCTTTTTGGTCGGTCTTGCACATAGGTTTTTAGATTTTCAATCCTCTAAGGATGACACTGTTTTCTTTATGCTGATCAACCGACACATTTTAAATCATTTCAAATTGTTTTGCCAAGTCTTGACATTTCCACATATGATTTGAAAATTTTGGTACTTATTCAATACCATCTTCCTCAACATTTTACTTCCCATCCTTAAGCTACTAATTTTTTCTTCAACCAGATAAGATTCAAGTTTTTCTTTGTAATTTCTTTTCTAATTCAGCTAATTTCATACTTTTCAGCCTATGTTGTGAACTTTGGCTTCATTCTGCTCTCTTTCTGGACAGGAATTAAGCTTTTCTGTTTGCTGCTAATTCATCTGGCATGTTTCTGGAAAGTAGATGCCCCCCCTTAAAAATTTTTTTAGAACTTTTTCTAGAAACTTGGGAGACATTACATTTAGACCCTTCTAGTGCCCACATTTAAGACATTTTTTGATATCATGTATGGTTTGGCTGTGCAGCTTTTAAGAGGAGTCTGTTTCTGCCATTTTACTGCCAAATGATTCTACCCTACAAAATCTTCAGATGATTCAAATGTTTTCTGCAGTTTGAAGTTTCTGAAGACTTCCTATCACATGTTCATATGTTCCTCAGCTAATTTGTGCTTCTTTTCCTTCTTGCAGTTTCTTTTGCTAATTTTTATTATTTCGTTCAGCAAAAAAAGCATTCCCACTTTGCTGTTTCTGCGAAACAGCTTTTTCTAGTTATTATTATTATTCCGTAGATTTTTCTTCGTTTAACTAGTTCAACAGTTTTCAGCTGATTTAAACAAATTTGGTATCAAAACGTTCAGCTTGTTCAGGAGAGTTATGCTATGACTTTTGGTAAAGATATTGTTCGTAGTTTTTGCGATATTCAGCTTTTTCTGCGATTTTTGGCCCCATTGAAATGCATGTAAAACTTCAAAAATTCCACTAAATCTTCAGCTACTTTGCCCTTTAACTACTTAAGCATACTTTCAGCTAGAAACACCATTCAACTTTTAAAATGTTTCCGTATCTTTCTGCTATTTCTGTTTAACTCGGCTTTCAGCTAACTTTTACAGTTTTGCTTCAGTGAAGCTTCAAACTTTTAAACATTTTTTAGAGATTTTCAAATTTATAATGGAAGTCTATGGACGGAATGTTCAGCTGCTAGAGTGTGCCACTCTAGCGTTTTCAAACATTTCACTCATGCCGAACAGCTTCAACTCACTCGCTCATTTTTTACTCTATCTAGATAAATTATACATCAAAACGTAGGGATTTTTGTCAGGATTCAGAAAATGTAACCCTCATTCTTAGGAAACATCTTAGGAGCAAATTCGGCCTGAAATTCCGTATGTGGATTAAAACAAGTCCAGCTCCCAAACTATAAATTGGAAATACTATTGTTTGTATTTGTATAACAGAAAGGCATTGAGGAATATTTTTCAGGTGGAACCTCTATTTTAAATGTAACCATGTCTGATTTATAGGCAAGGCAAGGCAAGGCAAATTTGTTTGTATAGCACAATTCAGTACAAAGACAATGCAAAGTGCTTTACGTGATTAAAATACAGGAAGATAAAACAGAATCAAAGCAAATAGGAAAAAAATAAATAAAATAAAATAAAAAATGCAGAAACAAAAACGAATATTAAAAACAGTTGGACTAAAGAAAATATATTTAGTTGAACTGTTTAACTAGAACAGTGGAAGGCAATCCTAAACAAATGTGTTTTTAGTCTTGATTTAAAGGAACTCAGGCTTTCCGCACTTTTACAGTTTTCTGGAAGTTTGTTCCAGATAAGTGGAGCATAGGAACTAAATGCTGCTTCTCCATGTTTAGTTCTGGTTCTAGGTGATTAAATAAAGAAAAAAATTTAAAAAATTTAGCCTCGCCAAAACTTTTTCCAAAAAGAAACACTGTAGAACACCATGAAAGCCCATTTGAAACTCTGGACGAATCCTCAGAATTTATAGATCCACATCTTGACTATAAGTCAAGCAAATTTGGACTAAATAAGTTGAAGCGTGTTTGTTCCACAGAGGTTTTAGTGGGCAGTGAGCTAGGAGGAAAGTGGTGCCAAAAATGCAAAAATGTGTATTTTTCCACTCATAAAAGGGAATCTGGTCAGAAAAAATGTGATGATTTCCATTATTGGAGACTTTCTGCATAACGCAAAGCCTTTGCTCCTAAGATTTAGCCGTTATTTAATTGAATTTACCAATAAAATCACCAACCTGAATAGAAAATAAGAATAATAGAGCAGCTTATGTAACACATCCTTAAAAGGTCTGAGGCTGTAGTTTCCAATGGTGGCGGCCATTTGGGGGCGGGGCTAGAATGAATACCTGCTGTTGCATTACTCCCACAAAGTCAAACACATCACTTGGAATTTTAAATCTCATTTTATTTGTTTACACAGCTATAAAAACAAAAAGTACATAATAATTTTTAAACATGTTTTAGAAATTTTAAAGCCCCATTTGTAAGGCGTGTGGATGAAACACCATGTGACTGCGTTTTGGCCATTTCTGTAAGTAGATAAACGTGAGCAGGTGTCAGTGGGGCCCTGTGCTGAGCCCGCCGGGCTTAATTAAAACTAAAAAGCTTTGGTGAGACTGGAAAGAAAATATTTGAATATATAAAAAATAAACTATTTTAACCTGTAAAACATTTCTTCTTTGTTCACTGCAAAAAAATTTAATCTCAATAAGTCTTTTTTTTTCTTAAAATAAGTGCATTTTTTCTTGAATTAAGGATGTAAGTGAGACACTTTGCCAATGCGACAAGACGATTTACATTTAAAATAAGAAAAAAATTGTCTTATTTCAAGTGCATATTTTCTATTTATCTTATTTTAAGAGTAGAAATACTCATTCCATTGGCAAATCATCTTATTTACATACTCACATTAAGGGTAAATACACTTAATTTAAGACTTTTTTACACATTTTTGGATCGTTTTTGCAGCGTTATATGTCTTTTTGGTTGTTTGTTTTTTAAACCAATCACAAAACCTACAAACTTCAGTCATCATTTCACACCAGAGCTGTAGAGATAGGAGAGTTCTGCCAGCAGAAGACCAAGACAGTGAGGCTACTAAAGGAATAGTACACCCAAAACATGATTAGCCTTCATTTTCTACTCACCCCCATGCTGAACAACACTCTGGAGTACTTTTTTGATATCTCAAATGCATCTGGAGATCTGGGAGGCTTCTTGCTGTCTGCTGACATTCAAATAATGGAGGTCTATGGCGCCCGAGGCAGAAAGGTCCATAAAAGTCCACAAAAAACGTGTCAATATTCCTCCATACTGTTCGTCCAATGTATTCCAAGCGTCCTGAGTGGGTAGCATCCATAATTTACTCGAAACAAAGTCATTTAGAATGTTTTTAGAGCATAAACAGTAGTGTATAGGATTTCCTAAAAGCGCGTTCACGAGTCTACGGAAACCGCGGCAGACCAAACCAGATGAAAGTGCGCATTCAGCTCGGCAAAGAACTCATGCTCTTCCTCAACACTGAAGTCCTCAGACATTTTTCTTTCGTTGTTTCTTTCTTTGCACAGGTAAACAGCACATTTCTTCTTCTACGCTTGCATTATCGGCAGAGCAGACGCTGAATGCGCACTTTCATCTGGTTTGGTCTGCCGCGGTTTCCGTAGACTCGTGAACGCGCTTTCAGGAAATCCTATACACTACTGTTTAGGCTCTAAAATGTTCTAAATGACTTCGTTTCGAGTAAATTCTGGACGCTACCCACTCAGGACACTTGGAATACATTGGACGAGCAGTATGGAGGAATATTGACACGTTTTTTGTGGACTTTTATGGACCTTTCTGTCTCGGGCGCCATAGACCTCCATTTTTTGAATGTCAGCAGACAGCAAGAAGCCTCCCAGATCTCCAGATGCATTTGAGATATCAAAAAAGTACTCCAGAGTGTTGTTCAGCATGGGGGTGAGTAGAAAATGAAGGCTAATCATGTTTTGGGTGTACTATTCCTTTAAGGCGTCCAGTAGTTTGGTGGAAAAGCTTTGCAGACCATTTATAATAAAGGCGGATCTCTGACAGACCCAATGATTATTTCACTAATTACACAAACGCTCACTGATCGAGAGGTTTTATTCCATGTCATTTCTTTTATTTTTATCTAGAGCCTCTTTCAATCATATGTAACATCTGCAGATGTTAGACTATAGATGTTAGATGTATCCATACCTGACCGCCATCTGCTGAGGTTTGTAATGCTAGCATGGGCAGCTAAAGCAGACAGCACTGTGAGGATCATGTTCTTCGATTTCTCCAGAACATTTAACACCATTCAGCCTAATCAAGTGGGAATGCTTATGCATTCCCACTTATTGTTTTTCTGTTTATATTCAAGTGGGAATGCTTATGCATTCCCACTTATTGTTGTTCACTTTAAATTTTTTTGACTCTAACTAGTCCCGCAGTTTTCCACCGATTTCAACAATTTTGGTATCAAAACGTTCAGCTTGTTCAGGAGAATTGTGCTATGTCTTTTGGTAAAGATATTTTTTGTAGTTTTTGCGATATTCAACTTTTTCTGCGATTTTTTTGTCCCATTGAAATGCATGTAGAATTCTTAGATTTCAGCAAAATTCAGCTAAGACTTCATCATCTTTGACCTTTAACTACTTCAGCATACTTTCAGCTAGAAACACCATTCAACTTTTAAAATGTTTCCGTATCTTTTTGCTATTACTGTTTAACTCGGCTTTCAGCTAACTTTTACAGTTTTGCTTCAGTGAAGCTTCAAACTTTTAAACAATTTTTACAGATTTTCAAATTTATAATGGAAGTCTATGGACGGAATGTTCAGCTGCTAGAGTGTGCCACTCTAGCGTTTTCAAACATTTCACTCATGCCGAACAGCTTCAACTCACTCGCTCATTTTTTACTCTATCTAGATACATTTTACATCAAAACGTAGGGATTTTTGTCAGGATTCAGGAAATGTAACCCTCATTTGTGTGGGATTTACAGTTTTCCGACAGTTTGGCCCAGACCACGAAGAGGTCCACACTTCCCCCATAGAAATCCAATGAGAGCTCTCTGAAAATCCGAACTGAAAATTAAAAAAAACTGAATTTTTCGTATCGCTCCCATTTGGGAACCATTCGACCTAGCAACATGAGCCTGGTGGAAGTTGTTCCTCAGACCTTCCTAGCACTCACATTGAAGGAAGTGTGTCGATATCTTTTATCGTTTAGCTAGGAAAAAGGTTTGTTCGGGGGTAACAAATCTGTCCGAACCCCAAAATCAGGATTTTGACAATTATACACTTTTTTACATCGTCACCACGCCTAGACCAAATATTGTAGAAATATGAAAGTTACACCAGTTCTAGTCCAAAGATTGCCAACGCTCACGGTGTAAGAATTTTTTGAATACCTTTTACGGTTTTGGCTCACCGCTCGTTTGTTCGCAGGGAAAGTTTTGCTTTTGAGAGTTCTGCTCTACCATTGAGCTGCATGTTATTTAATGAGACCAGCAGGATTTACAAACCTTTATATTTCTCCTTCCCATTAAGGCTGTGAATGAGCTACATCCATGAAAGTTACCCCAATTGGAGACAAAGGATAGCTCTCGCTTAGACTGAATGAATTTTTTAGATACCATTTACGGTTTGTCTTCAGCACTTGTTTGTTCGGAGCTGATAATCCCATTCAAAAAAGCCTGAGAACTAAGGAACGAAAGTGATGCGCGTTTCTCTCTCTCACTGACAGGCTCGTTAACGTCGTCAAGGTAACCGTGCTTCAAAGAGATTTTACCTCCACCACTTTAAACAGCACATTTTAATCTAATGGAGGGAGACAACACTGATTTAACATTAGGAAGTGGATACAATATGACTACTGACCATGACCCTTCCCTTCACACGCAACCCTGATAGACTTTCAAAATAAGACTCCGGGGACCCTTCAAAATAAAAGCTCCTACATTAAACTCATATTTTTTCCCAGAATATGGCTCAACATTATGACCCAAACTCAACCACTTTTTAAAAATTAGACTTTAGGGGGCTTTTCTAAACACACCCCACAGCAAATTTCAAAATAAAAGCCTCCCATTGCAACTTCATCTACTGCCCTAATAACAGGGAAAAGAGTGATTTAACGATTGGAAAGTCTTCAAGTATAGTTGTTGGGTCTGACCCTTTTCTCAACACACAACCCTGCTAGACTTTCAAAATAAGACTCCAGGGATCCTACAAAATAAAAGCCTATGGTATACTCGTGCATTAATTGATGCAAATGGATCAGCATTATGACTCAAACTCTACCAGCTTGATTCTATTAGACTCTAGGGACCTTTTCAAAACATACCCGAGCGAATTTCACAATAAAAGTCTACCATTTATGCTCTAATACAGCATCTATTCACCCAATAACATGGAAAATCAATGATTTCATATTTAGAAATGGATTCTATATCACTGCTGGGCATGACCCTTCTCTTGACACACATCCAGGGATAGACTTTCGAGATAAGACTAAAGGGAGTCTACAAAATATAAGCCTCTTCCTTACATACACTCATTCATTGTGCCGTATGGCTCGTAGCTATGACCCAAACTCAACCAATTTCTTCAAATTACACTACCAAGGCCTGTTGACCACACACCTCAGTGCATATTTCTTAATTAGGTTCTAAGATTTACACTGTAATAAAGCATCTGCTAACCTCGTAACATGCAGCTTAAGCCTGCCAACGGTGCTGTCATCAACACAGCGGCTCGTAACATGCAGGTTAAATTTTTTATAAATTCAGCTCCTTAAGTGGTATTAGCTCTCTTTCTATAAGCTTCTCTCTCTGTCCTTCCTCTGCTTGTCATGGTCGGTCTTGCACATAGGTTTTTAGATTTTCAATCCTCTAAGGATGACACTGTTTTCTTTATGCTGATCAACCGACACATTTTAAATCATTTCAAATTGTTTTGCCAAGTCTTGACATTTCCACATATGATTTGAAAATTTTGGTACTTATTCAATACCATCTTCCTCAACATTTTACTTCCCATCCTTAAGCTACTAATTTTTTCTTCAACCAGATAAGATTCAAGTTTTTCTTTGTAATTTCTTTTCTAATTCAGCTAATTTCATACTTTTCAGCCTATGTTGTGAACTTTGGCTTCATTCTGCTCTCTTTCTGGACAGGAATTAAGCTTTTCTGTTTGCTGCTAATTCATCTGGCATGTTTCTGGAAAGTAGATGCCCCCCCTTAAAAATTTTTTTAGAACTTTTTCTAGAAACTTGGGAGACATTACATTTAGACCCTTCTAGTGCCCACATTTAAGACATTTTTTGATATCATGTATGGTTTGGCTGTGCAGCTTTTAAGAGGAGTCTGTTTCTGCCATTTTACTGCCAAATGATTCTACCCTACAAAATCTTCAGATGATTCAAATGTTTTCTGCAGTTTGAAGTTTCTGAAGACTTCCTATCACATGTTCATATGTTCCTCAGCTAATTTGTGCTTCTTTTCCTTCTTGCAGTTTCTTTTGCTAATTTTTATTATTTCGTTCAGCAAAAAAAGCATTCCCACTTTGCTGTTTCTGCGAAACAGCTTTTTCTAGTTATTATTATTATTCCGTAGGTTTTTCTTCGTTTAACTAGTTCAACAGTTTTCAGCTGATTTAAACAAATTTGGTATCAAAACGTTCAGCTTGTTCAGGAGAGTTATGCTATGACTTTTGGTAAAGATATTGTTCGTAGTTTTTGCGATATTCAGCTTTTTCTGCGATTTTTGGCCCCATTGAAATGCATGTAAAACTTCAAAAATTCCACTAAATCTTCAGCTACTTTGCCCTTTAACTACTTAAGCATACTTTCAGCTAGAAACACCATTCAACTTTTAAAATGTTTCCGTATCTTTCTGCTATTTCTGTTTAACTCGGCTTTCAGCTAACTTTTACAGTTTTGCTTCAGTGAAGCTTCAAACTTTTAAACATTTTTTAGAGATTTTCAAATTTATAATGGAAGTCTATGGACGGAATGTTCAGCTGCTAGAGTGTGCCACTCTAGCGTTTTCAAACATTTCACTCATGCCGAACAGCTTCAACTCACTCGCTCATTTTTTACTCTATCTAGATAAATTATACATCAAAACGTAGGGATTTTTGTCAGGATTCAGAAAATGTAACCCTCATTCTTAGGAAACATCTTAGGAGCAAATTCGGCCTGAAATTCCGTATGTGGATTAAAACAAGTCCAGCTCCCAAACTATAAATTGGAAATACTATTGTTTGTATTTGTATAACAGAAAGGCATTGAGGAATATTTTTCAGGTGGAACCTCTATTTTAAATGTAACCATGTCTGATTTATAGGCAAGGCAAGGCAAGGCAAATTTGTTTGTATAGCACAATTCAGTACAAAGACAATGCAAAGTGCTTTACGTGATTAAAATACAGGAAGATAAAACAGAATCAAAGCAAATAGGAAAAAAATAAATAAAATAAAATAAAAAATGCAGAAACAAAAACGAATATTAAAAACAGTTGGACTAAAGAAAATATATTTAGTTGAACTGTTTAACTAGAACAGTGGAAGGCAATCCTAAACAAATGTGTTTTTAGTCTTGATTTAAAGGAACTCAGGCTTTCCGCACTTTTACAGTTTTCTGGAAGTTTGTTCCAGATAAGTGGAGCATAGGAACTAAATGCTGCTTCTCCATGTTTAGTTTTTTGGT
>NW_024038075.1:0-95427 GCF_016077235.1 Cyprinodon tularosa
TCCCTGTGACCTACACGGCAATCCCTGTGACCTACAAGGCAATCCCTGTGACCTACAAGGCAATCCCTGTGACCTACACGGCAATCCCTGTGACCTACAAGGCAATCCCTGTGACCTACAAGGCAATCCCTGTGACCTACAAGGCAATCCCTGTGACCTACAAGGCAATCCCTGTGACCTACAAGGCAATCCCTGTGACCTACACGGCAATCCCTGAGACCTACACTGCAATCCCTGTGACCTACACGGCAATCCCTGTGACCTACACTGCAATCCCTGTGACCTACAAGGCAATCCCTGTGACCTACAAGGCAATCCCTGTGACCTACAAGGCAATCCCTGAGACCTACACGGCAATCCCTGAGACCTACAAGGCAATCCCTGTGACCTACAAGGCAATCCCTGAGACCTACAAGGCAATCCCTGTGACCTACAAGGCAATCCCTGTGACCTACAAGGCAATCCCTGTGACCTACAAGGCAATCCCTGTGACCTACACGGCAATCCCTGTGACCTACACTGCAATCCCTGTGACCTACACGGCAATCCCTGTGACCTACAAGGCAATCCCTGTGACCTACACGGCAATCCCTGTGACCTACACGGCAATCCCTGTGACCTACACGGCAATCCCTGTGACCTACAAGGCAATCCCTGTGACCTACAAGGCAATCCCTGTGACCTACACGGCAATCCCTGTGACCTACACGGCAATCCCTGTGACCTACACTGCAATCCCTGTGACCTACAAGGCAATCCCTGTGACCTACACGGCAATCCCTGTGACCTACACGGCAATCCCTGTGACCTACAAGGCAATCCCTGAGACCTACACGGCAATCCCTGTGACCTACACTGCAATCCCTGTGACCTACAAGGCAATCCCTGTGACCTACACGGCAATCCCTGTGACCTACAAGGCAATCCCTGTGACCTACAAGGCAATCCCTGTGACCTACAAGGCAATCCCTGTGACCTACAAGGCAATCCCTGTGACCTACAAGGCAATCCCTGTGACCTACACGGCAATCCCTGTGACCTACAAGGCAATCCCTGTGACCTACACTGCAATCCCTGTGACCTACACTGCAATCCCTGTGACCTACACTGCAATCCCTGTGACCTACAAGGCAATCCCTGTGACCTACACTGCAATCCCTGTGACCTACACGGCAATCCCTGTGACCTACAAGGCAATCCCTGTGACCTACAAGGCAATCCCTGTGACCTACACTGCAATCCCTGTGACCTACACTGCAATCCCTGTGACCTACACTGCAATCCCTGTGACCTACACTGCAATCCCTGTGACCTACAAGGCAATCCCTGTGACCTACACTGCAATCCCTGTGACCTACAAGGCAATCCCTGTGACCTACAAGGCAATCCCTGTGACCTACAAGGCAATCCCTGTGACCTACACTAAGCACCATGAAAGGAGCTTTCTCCTCAAGTGATCAACTGGCCATTTTGGCATACCAGGCCTTCCATTCTGAGTCAATGTGCTATCTTGGCCAACAGTAGCAGCACTTTTTTTACTTTTTTTTATTGGCTGACACAGTCACATTATAAACCAAACTTTTTTTTAATTTAGTCCTGCAAACATACTGTATGAGCAGATCCATTCCAAAAAAGTTAAAATCAATCCCCTGGACTTTGTTTCCAAGTCTGAAGACTTTTCTCTTCCATCCAGGAAGATTTTTCAATTCCAAATGTCAGAAATAGCGTTTAGTTCCAGGTTTTATCCAGCAGCCCAACAAAGCCTGGTTTTAGTTTAGAAAACATGCAAATAGAAACGGATGAACGGGTCCCCCCCTTTGGAATGGGGTGGTGGGCTGCTGGATATATCCTGGAACTAAACGCTATTTCTGACATTTTGAATTGAAAAAGCTTCATGGATGGAAGAGAAACATCTTCAAACTTTGAAACAAAGTCCAGAGGATTGATTTTTTTAAAAACGTTTTTGGACGACTGTGACCAGGATGACAGAGAATCTCCACCAGCGTATGTTTCAGCATATCTGCTGTAATAGATGCTAGGCGGAAGTTCAACTGAATAAACTGATAACTCTCCTTCCTCCACCTACGACTCAGCGAATCAGCTTTGAACCACGCCTCCATGAAAGCCAATCAGCATCCAGAGCTCATCTTAAAAGGCCTCCAATCTGCAACTCCGTCTGCTCCTATGCGCAGGCGGTGGATGCGCTGTGACTTCATTCAGATGACCTCATTTCCACCCCCTCCAGCCCCTCCTCCACCATCGTAGCTAAAGCTTCATCAGAGCGTCATTCCTCCTGGACTCTTACTGCGTTCCCTGTCTCATTTCAACCGGTCAGCAGAAAACCTCCATGTTGAGCCTGGTTCTGCCAGAGGTTTCTTCCCAATAGGGAGTTTTTCCTCTCCACTGTCGCTTCATGCTTGCTCATCATGGACAGGTTCTCTCAACCTGTGTTATCCAGCTGGACTTCCATCTTCCAGGTCCCTGAGTGAAGCTCTAGTATCAGCTCACGCAGTCCACTGGATCTCCCCATAAAGCTCAGCAGACCGTCTCTCCAACCAGCAGTCTACAGACTGACCAACTCCATCTATCTCCACTCCACCACCAGTTTCAGGCCTGGGGGGGGAGCAGCCCTGTTCTTTGCTCCTATTCATGCATATCTATCAAAATTCTGCGTTAATGTTTCCTGCCGAGGTCTGAGCGCCAAAGACTAAAGTAATTTTATCAATACATTTTCTTCTAATCGTCTTTTCTCTTCGTGTGACTTTTTCAGATTGAAGTATTTATGGCCCATTGGGGATTTTTCTTCACTGACCTTGATCTAGCTCAATAATACCATTTTTTTATGCATTGATCGTGTTGAATTCATAGTAAAATTAAAAGTTAAAATGGAAGAGAATAAGAGAAAGAAAGCAACAAAATGATTGATAAAATCCCAATCCAACACTGGATCAAGCCCAGCTGACAGGGGAGTGGCAGGCACCTAATTAGGCAACATAGAGGAAATGAGAGAAGGAAAGGGCTCTATTTTCTCCACAAGTGGGAAGAAAGAATGTAGTAGATGACCAGGGTGAAGGGGTTGTATATGTGGGATAAACTGTGTTCATATGTGTGTGGAGGAGGGAGGTGAATGGTGTGTGTGGGGATGCAGGGGTGGGGTTTAAAGTCACAGATTTTAAATCAGTTCTTTGGCCTTTAACGGCGCAACAGAAGCCCAGTATGAGACTACGGAACAAAGAAGGCAGCAGTGGCCTCGACCAATTAACATTCCTGCAGCCTTTATGAGCCGCCGGGACCCGCCCCTTCAATCACACCTCATAAAAGTCACAAACATCAATTCTTGCAAACCATAACTGTCATTATAATCCCATTAAAAACAACCCACTAGGCAATTCACATGGAACACCAGAGCCAAGTGTTTTAGCAGCGGGGAAGGATTGCCTCCACAAGAGCATGAAGCTGACCAAACAAGTAGGAACGTTTATTAGAAGTAACTGGATAAAATATGACATGATTGTGACAACAAAGGTTTCCCACTCAACAACAGAAATTCAAGGTGTCTGGAGCTGCCTCCACATTTATGAATGGGATTCAGAACACCGGAGGCCAAATAGCAAGGCTGAGTCTTTACCACAAAGGGGTTGTTATAAGTAAAACATTTCATGTTGAAGCTGGATCTAAAGACGCCCTCCTCCATTAGCTGGAATAAGGTTTATTTCTCATTTTTTGCTTAGTTTATTAGGATTTCCAATCCTACATAGAACATTAAAAAATTACATCCAAGGCAGTCTAACTGTTCCTAGATGGAAAGCAAGACCTCCCTCTTCATAACAAGATGCTAAACTCCTCCTGGGCGATCCAAAGGTCTTCCCAGCCCAGAAAGGACCCACCCAGCATTTACATGTGGGGTCCATATGGGTAGGAAACATTGTGAAAGCTGTGGCCCTTTGTCTGCATATATTTAATGCAGAGCTACTCCTGGCTAAAATAAATACTACACTGAGAAAGACATGCAAAATGGAAAAACATCAACTCAAACTGGGTCCTACAGCATAAAACCAGTTAGTGTTGGGATCCTCAGGCTTGCCCACCAGAGGGCGCCGAGGATCCTCTTCTGCTTTCTTTGTTTTTCCTTAGGGCTGGAGTCACTGTCAGATTCTGGAGATTACCCTCTGCCTCCAGCAGAGTGCGCCATGGGTCCTCCTGAGTTGAGCCTCTCACACACCTGTGGCTGATCTGCTAATCAGGAGGACCACAGTATTTAAGCTACCTTCAGACCTTGATTCCACGCCGCAGTGTTGATCTTAGCTGGTTAGCTTCCTGAGCCTCTGTTACAGAAGATCCTTTGTTTTCTCTAGTGTGTGATCAGAATCTAATTCTTCCTTGTCTCTGCCTCACAGGAATCCTGTCTCCTCGTGAAACCTCTGGATGAACTTAACCTCCTGTCTCTTCGTGAAAGCTCAGGATGAGCTTAACCCCAGTCTCCTCGTGAAAGCTCTGGATGAACTTAACCTCCTGTCTCTTCGTGAAAGCTCTGGATGAGCTTAACCCCAGTCTCCTCGTGAAACCTCTGGATGAACTTAACCTCCTGTCTCTTCGTGAAAGCTCAGGATGAGCTTAACCCCAGTCTCCTCGTGAAAGCTCTGGATGGGCTTAACCTCCTGTCTCCTCGTGAAACCTCTGGATGAACTTAACCTCCTGTCTCTTCGTGAAAGCTCAGGATGAGCTTAACCCCAGTCTCCTCGTGAAAGCTCTGGATGAGCTTAACCCCAGTCTCCTCGTGAAAGCTCTGGATGAACTTAACCTCCTGTCTCTTCGTGAAAGCTCAGGATGAGCTTAACCCCAGTCTCCTCGTGAAAGCTCTGGATGAGCTTAACCCCAGTCTCCTCGTGAAAGCTCTGGATGGGCTTAACCTCCTGTCTCCTCGTGAAAGCTCTGGATGAGCTTAACCCCAGTCTCCTCGTGAAAGCTCTGGATGAGCTTAACCCCAGTCTCCTCGTGAAAGCTCTGGATGGGCTTAACCCCAGTCTCCTCGTGAAAGCTCTGGATGAGCTTAACCCCTGTCTCCTCGTGAAAGCTCTGGATGAGCTTAACCCCAGTCTCCTCGTGAAAGCTCTGGATGGGCTTAACCTCCTGTCTCCTCGTGAAAGCTCTGGATGAGCTTAACCCCTGTCTCCTCGTGAAAGCTCTGGATGAGCTTAACCCCAGTCTCCTCGTGAAAGCTCTGGATGAGCTTAACCCCAGTCTCCTCGTGAAAGCTCTGGATGAGCTTAACCTCCTGTCTCTTCGTGAAAGCTCTGGATGAGCTTAACCACCTGTCTCCTCGTGAAAGCTCTGGATGAGCTTAACCCCAGTCTCCTCGTGAAAGCTCTGGATGAGCTTAACCCCAGTCTCCTCGTGAAAGCTCTGGATGAGCTTAACCCCAGTCTCCTCGTGAAAGCTCTGGATGGGCTTAACCTCCTGTCTCCTTGTGAAAGCTCTGGATGGGCTTAACCTCCTGTCTCCTTGTGAAAGCTCTGGATGGGCTTAACCTCCTGTCTCCTTGTGAAAGCTCTGGATGAGCTTAACCCCAGTCTCCTCGTGAAAGCTCTGGATGAGCTTAACCTCCTGTCTCCTCGTGAAAGCTCTGGATGGGCTTAACCTCCTGTCTTCTTGTGAAAGCTCTGGATGAGCTTATCCTCGTGAAAGCTCTGGATGGGCTTAACCCCAGTCTCCTCGTGAAAGCTCAGGATGAGCTTAACCCCAGTCTCCTCGTGAAAGCTCAGGATGAGCTTAACCCCAGTCTCCTCGTGAAAGCTCTGGATGAGCTTAACCTCCTGTCTCCTTGTGAAAGCTCTGGATGGGCTTAACCTCCTGTCTCCTTGTGAAAGCTCTGGATGAGCTTAACCCCAGTCTCCTCGTGAAAGCTCTGGATGAGCTTAACCCCAGTCTCCTCGTGAAAGCTCTGGATGAGCTTAACCCCAGTCTCCTCGTGAAAGCTCTGGATGGGCTTAACCTCCTGTCTCCTTGTGAAAGCTCTGGATGGGCTTAACCTCCTGTCTCCTTGTGAAAGCTCTGGATGAGCTTAACCCCAGTCTCCTCGTGAAAGCTCTGGATGGGCTTAACCTCCTGTCTCCTTGTGAAAGCTCTGGATGAGCTTAACCCCAGTCTCCTCGTGAAAGCTCTGGATGGGCTTAACCTCCTGTCTCCTTGTGAAAGCTCTGGATGGGCTTAACCTCCTGTCTCCTTGTGAAAGCTCTGGATGAGCTTAACCCCAGTCTCCTCGTGAAAGCTCTGGATGAGCTTAACCCCTGTCTCCTCGTGAAAGCTCTGGATGGGCTTAACCTCCTGTCTCCTCGTGAAAGCTCTGGATGAGCTTAACCCCAGTCTCCTCGTGAAAGCTCTGGATGGGCTTAACCTCCTGTCTCCTTGTGAAAGCTCTGGATGAGCTTAACCCCAGTCTCCTCGTGAAAGCTCTGGATGGGCTTAACCTCCTGTCTCCTTGTGAAAGCTCTGGATGAGCTTAACCCCAGTCTCCTCGTGAAAGCTCTGGATGGGCTTAACCTCCTGTCTCCTTGTGAAAGCTCTG
Source organism: Cyprinodon tularosa (assembly GCF_016077235.1). Classification (NCBI taxonomy): domain Eukaryota; kingdom Metazoa; phylum Chordata; class Actinopteri; order Cyprinodontiformes; family Cyprinodontidae; genus Cyprinodon; species Cyprinodon tularosa. The sequence continues at coordinate 6,566 of NW_024038075.1, forward strand.
GATGGGCTTAACCCCAGTCTCCTCGTGAAAGCTCTGGATGAGCTTAACCCCAGTCTCCTCGTGAAAGCTCTGGATGGGCTTAACCTCCTGTCTCCTTGTGAAAGCTCTGGATGAGCTTAACCCCAGTCTCCTCGTGAAAGCTCTGGATGGGCTTAACCTCCTGTCTCCTTGTGAAAGCTCTGGATGAGCTTAACCCCAGTCTCCTCGTGAAAGCTCTGGATGGGCTTAACCTTCTGTCTCCTTGTGAAGCTCTGGATGAACTGTCTCTCAGGCAACCTGTCTCTGGCTTGCAGCTGTAGGAGAGTTAACCAGCTATCTGCCCTGGTGACCCACCCCGAAGATCTCTACATGGTGTGAACCTAATGACTTCAATGAGGAGTTTTCCTAGAGGTTCCCATATGAAGGTCCCCTGTTGTTCTCTACGTTGAGCTGGAAGCTCAGCCTGAAGGTTCCCTCGTGTTTTCCCTGTCGTTTCCTATTGTGAGCTGGAAGCTCAAACTTTGAACTGCCAGGCTAAGCCTGAAGCTAAGTGCTTAGCTTCACATGAACTCTGCTGATCTTCAGTCTCCAGTCCCAGTCATGTCTCCAGTGAACCAGCCCCTGATCCATTCCAGTCCCTGTGCTTATACCCTGTGTGTCTGAACTTTATTAAACATTTGAACTTTTACCCAGTTTCTCCGTGAGTGTTTCTGCATCTTGGGCTAGCACTAAAACCCATCATGACTGTTAGATTCTTTATTGTTGTTGTTTTTAACCCCGTCTTTCCTTGACAAAGCAAGTGGCTCAGCTTTTGATGTCTCTGTACATGATCTTAAAATGAAAGATTGAACTTTTCCACAGTCGCTACATGCATGTTTAGTAAAAAAAAAGGCTTAGCAGCAACTTGGATAATAATTTAATGCAATGGATTTGCAAGTCATTGGTTCAGCTGGATGTTATGACTGGACTGGATTGTTTTAAGAACACATACTGTGTCACACAAACCTCATTTATAAAGTGCTTTAAAAAAGTACAGTTAAAACAAAGCAAATTTCAAACTATGCCACTTTATTTAAACAGAAACAGGATATAAAAAGGGGATAAGGGTAATGATGGATCAAACTCTGTTTGAACTGGTTCTACATGACCAAACCACTTTGAATTGTATTAAATGAGAACAAGACTTAAAATGTAAGGAGAATTGCTTATGGGTAAGACAATCATTCAGGATAAATGGGTTTTTTAGAAGCATTTCTTTGCCTTCCATGACTGTGAACATAAAACGTGCAATTAGCACGTGAAAGGCTAATCTAACAAGAATTGAATCTATGACATTTCCTAAAAGCCATACCCAGACCATTCTGTGCACTTGCCTACATGAATCTGCAGAACAAATGCTGATCATCAGAATATGCAAACTACTGGGAAAAGCCGTGCAAATTTAATAACTTATCACTGCTATTTATTAGGCCTGAAAAGGATTGTGGGTGAAGTTTGTAGTTAATTGCAGACTTGCATCTAAAAATGTCTGAAATGATTGTGACAGAAAGGAAGTATAAGTGCAATGATAGACAGGAGAGAGAGGCTCACTTATGGTGGAAGGATCTTGGTTTCCTGTGTCTGATTTCCCTGCAGGCACAACATCTCCGGTTTTTATACTCTATGGAAATCACCTTTCCTCCTGGATGCAACAAACTAGAGAGCTTTACCTGCACGTTATCAACATACTTGGACTGTCAGAAATCATAATCCACAGCTGCGTATATCTACTTTTGATTTTTGATCTTATTCGGCTGTAAAATGCTTATTATATTTTACTTCATTATGAAATAAAAAGCTTCTCTCTGAATGTATCAACATTATGGCCTTTGTTTATAAGGTTGTGATGCTGATCAAGGCCAATCTCTGACAGCTGCTGTCACACAGCTTTCTTGTTTTTTTAAGTGATGCATTACAAATATAGATCTTTTTTAAGGGAAAATAAAGTATAAATATTGTCATTCTGCAGATGTTAAAGTTTCACTTTTGGAAAACTTACCAAATCAATCATTTGTTTCTCTGTCTTTTTGTTCACCGTGTAACTTTGATAGAAACAGAAAACATTTCCATTCTTTGAAAAACCTTATTTTCTTTTTAGCTTTACTGAGAGGTTATAGCTTTAACTGTTTCACCAAAACAATTAGTTTTATACAGACATTACATCCATAGATCATATATATATATATATATATATATATATATATATATATATATATATATATATATATATATATATATATATGAGAGATGAAAGGACTCTGCACCTATCTGAATAGCGGGTTGAGGTCTGGAAGGTCAAGCACTGCCAGTAGCTCTGCTAAAGACTTAATGACTTAAAGAACCAGAATGAAGGTGAACGTCAGTCGAGCTTTTCCTCTGATTAGGTCAGTGAAACATTTGGGCATCAATTTTAGCAGAACTGAAAACTGGCTGACAAACAGTAGAGCAAGAAAATGGCTGAGAGAGCCACTAACTGGGCTGGAGGACTTCAACTTGTAGCTATCACCTTTAAATACACAGAAGAAAAACAACAGAAAATTTTTATCCATTTATTGAGATTTAATTGCAATAGGCTCAGCTTTGTTTAATCAGCATAAATGTCTGTATTTGTCAGAAAAGATTCTATATTACAGCCTTTATTTGATCATCTTTATTGCAGGGATGCTGCTTGCACGTGTAGGTACCTGCCCAGCGTGTCCCATCATGACCTCAACCATGAGAAACTCAATATAAAGACAATAGCTCCACCTAGTGGCTCTGTTACATTTAGCAGCATAGATTCACAACTAGTCAGACCAAAAAGATCCAAACCTTTAAGGTTCAGTCATTTTACTTTTACCAGTAGATAAATGTTCATGCAGCTCTGTGGAGTTTGTGCTGTGCTTGTTCATAAGGTTTTGATGTTTGTTTTATTTCTAATCACTTTGAACGCATCACCATCCTATAATATTTTATTAAACTTGGTTACCAGGAAACAACCAATCAGAGCACACTTTTCTCCTCAGTTCAATTATCACCCAGCTAAGGCTCAGCAGACACAGCAACATTTTTCTAAGTGTGGATTTTCACCTCTTCTTTTCAGAAGGGTTTATGCGTCCGTGTAAGTTTTCCTGTTATTGTCTGGTTCATTGAACACATATAGTAAGTTACTGAGTTCAAATAATTTTTATATCCACCATCGTTTAGTTTTTTTGTTGATAATAATTAATAATAATACATTTAGAATGAGCTCATGTGTTTTTTGTGTCGACTTGGATCTTCCTTCGCTTTATTTCTCTGGACATCTGACACCAAACGCAGGGTAGGCAGAAGGTGACGAAAATACAATCCTGAGGAATGGAGCCCTGTGGATCAGAGATTCATCTGGTTAAACTCAGAGCCTCAACAACATGTGCTTCTGTTGTACATAACATATTTAGGGGTTATTAGAAATCATGCCATTTTTTTAATTAAAAACAAACAATTTAAAATCTACTCTTAAATTATGATTGACATATGACTCCCAAACAGGAACAACAGTGAACCCCGGCTAGATTCCCAAACATCATCAAAGACATCAGCAGCTCATCCAGGAGGTCCTAAAATAACCCAGAACAAAACCTAATCCCACTGCAGGTTTGGGATGTTTCGTTTCTTTGCGACGTTGACAATAAATTTTTTTCTCTGCAACAAAACTCTGAATGAAAATATCCGGCAATGATTTGTTTTTTGACCTGCTCTTTGGTTAAGATGTGCAGTAATGATTCAAACAACAAGCTCACATTCCTAGCTATTTTTAAAAAGCTTTGGTAATGTTTGATAATGTTGGTGTTAAATCCAACTGAGAAGCAGTTTTATGACCTCAAACAGGCTCTACAAGCTAAAAAAACTCCTCCCTCTTTCCATCAAAGCTAATCCCTGTTAGCTGGTTGTGGCCAAAGGTGGAACAACCAGTTTTTAGGTTTCCATAACAGACCAGGCTGGCTATTCTGCTCTATTCTCCTTTTGTCTGTGCGTATTTACTGTGAATAAAGGTCTCTACAGACGCAATACTATGATGATCTAAAAGATTTAAATGTAAAAAAGATAAATCATTCTTTAGAATATAACATTTTAAAGAGAATTTGGGTTTAAGTGGAGGCAGACAGTAAATCCAGTAAAACTAAAACAAGAACTCATCCTAAATTATTAAGTAATTAATTCATAAAGTTTTATTTCTGATTAATCCCATCGATGCCATACCACAATTTTGTAGCGCTCTCTCATTGCGGACCTCATGGACGTGGTGACAGGTGAGATCCAAACTCCAACCGACTCCAGCAATGGGGCACAGAGGAAATCCTCAAATGCCACTCCCCCACTGCTGAGAGTTTGGGATCTCCCATAGTTGCTCAGGTTGGTTAACCACTATATTAGCTTCCATGATGATGTCTAAAAGATAAAAAGAGTCACTAAGGAAGTTTATATGAAAAAAAAAACATGACTTGGATGAAACAAATGCTTCTGTTCGAAAAATGTTTTGTTTCCTCCTAAAATAATGTGGGAATAATAAAATGATCGGCTGCAGCTGACCAAACATTTTCACCATAATTTGATTGTTCACCATTAACTTCATAAATGATAAAAAATACTCTTGACTTGATAAAATCAAACTGACAGGTATCATCATGTAAATGGTATATTATACATAATGAAAACAATAAATAATTCATTGCTCTACAAAATACATATGATCCATTTTTAATCATAAATGTATTTCCTTAGTAGGAGCCCCAGGGCTCCTACTAGAACTCCCAATAGCAGTATATTGGACAGGTGGTATATGGCAAGCCACTTTAAGATTTATTATCTGGACTGAATATGTATTCCAGATGTCTCAATGCATTTCTTCCTAATCAAAATATTCACAACTACATTATTCCTAGTACAAATCTAGTTGTAGATATCTGTACAGACATTTGTATATTTTAGATGTCACAAAAAACAAAAAAAATGATGCGTGCAGTATATATAGACCTTCCTTGTCATGCTTGTAACGGTGGGCATATGGTGCATATTCTATTTCTTCAAACTGTAAAATCCTTGCAACAAACTAAATTATAATAAAACTAGAATGCTTTCTTTAAACCAAACTATGATGTTTCTCTTATATTTGCAAATTAATTTTAGAATATTTTGCAAAAAAATGTTGCGGTACATGCTGGGGATTAGCATCTAAAGGCTAACATTTCCTGTCTCATGTGCTTTGTTGCCAGGTTGGGATGTTTCCCAATCAAGTCTACGATGGGGGCCGTTGTAGATAGAAAAATGCCAGAGCCAAAAATCATTCCCAGTCCGAGCCTGGATAGGAGTAACGTCATTTTGGATATTTGAAAGTAATGGCCCAGTGAACATGAATGGGGAAGAGTGACATAATTAGCACTAGTGAGAATTATATTTCAGATTTGTGAAATGTTCATTTTAGATAGAAGGAATATTAAGATATCCGGTCAAGAAAATATGTTGAAACAGCACCTTAGAATAAGAAAAGATTTGTAGATATTTGAAATGTAGTTCTTACGGGCACAAATTTGATTCAAGGTTTAAGATGTAATTTTTACAATTCCGACTAGGAAAATTGTAATTGTCACTAATTAGAATGCTTTAATGCTATCCATAGCAAACGTGACTAGTCAGTCTGCCTATTTTATGTTAAAACGGAGCTCAATTAATCTTTTTAAAGTAAGTCAAAATATGTTTTCAAGTATCTAAAACGGCATTCTGGATAGGCATTATTGAAACGTAGATATTTGAAATTCCAATTTAACTGGTCACATATCAATAGCTGATATCTATAATTATATTTCTTCTAGTAGAAATATATTTTTGATCTCAATAATTGGATTTCTGGATATTTAGAATGTTATATTGATGTTTGATATCTGAAATTGTAATTTTTTATTAGCAATATCTCTATTATTGAGATCTGAAATTAGAGTTCAAACTCATCAGAATTCATTTTTAGATAGAAAGAATGTTTATTTTAAATACGAAGAAAATTATTTTAGATATCTGGAAGTAAAACTAAAACACACATATATGGAAAATTTGACATCATTTGTATTAGTAAGAATTACATTTAGGATATCTGAAATGTCATTTAGATAGGAAAAATGTTTTTTTAAATATCTTGTTTGGAGGTTCAAATGGTAGAATCACAAAAATCAAGACGCCTTCAGTCGATTATCTCGTTTGCCAACAGGACGGAGGAAAAGCGTTTATTTTTACTGGTCAGATTCACATGCTGTCTTCAGGAGACCATTACTGCGTTTCACATCAAACAGACCATCTCAGCTTTTCCCAACTCTTATTCCATCTCAGGCTGTTTTATAGTCTTAATATAGATGCACGTGCACGATGGAATGTTCTGTGGAAATCTAACTGGAATGCACATGTGCTGGTCGAAGCCAGAGGTTGCTCTGACACTGGAAAGAATGTTTATACTGACGTTCTCCGTTTATGCCAAAATCTCTTAATCTATCATCTGATTGCGTGCGAATCAGCCATTAGCAGCCCTCTGTTATGGCCAAGATTCATACTTGACCTTCAGAATCTACTTCTAGGATTCAAACACCCTATTAACTACATTCTTTTTGTTGCTTATTAAGTATAAGGCCACGAATTAGGCTATATAAGGCAATACAACTGCTTCAGCATTCCCCCCTGTAATTCATTGCAAAGGAAATACCTTGTGACGGGGCGACAGTGGCGTTGGATGTAGGAGTTTGCCCTGAAATCGAAGGATTGACGGTTCAAGACCTGGCTCCGACTTTCAGTGTCGTTGTGTCCTTGGGCAAGACACTTAACCTGCATTGTCTACTGATGATGGTCAGAGGGCCTGGTGGCGCCAGTGTACGGCAGTGTACTGTAGTGTAAAGCGCTTTGGTCAAGTCTCCTGACTTGAATAAAGGCGCTATATAGGTACATGCCATTTACCATGTTACATGATGATGTGAATAATATGCAACTAAGTGCACTTACGTGTGTGAAGTTTAAATGTAAAACAAAATCTTAGTGTTATCGATAGCCTGATATGGGTGTAAGTTGGGAGATATAAACCTGTAAAAGACATTTAAATGAGTGTCATGATTAATAATAAAACCAAAATGAATATTACTGAACCCTCAAAGAAACATCATCATTTTCCACATGGCCAAGATTCGATTAGTATTAGATCAAAAACCTCTTCTTCATCCTGTGGGCTTCTTACTCTTTCATGTCATACTCTTCAAGAGGAAACTATCCCATCGACCCGTGCTTCCCCCGGACATCCAGCCTTCCCTCCGGCGTCAGCCGTAGCACAACTCATATCTTGACCATGCTTCTCACGATTATCTGTAAACCAACACTGCCTGAACCCTTCAACCCAATCTTGATATTACATAATATGTGAAGGATAACTATTCAAAAACATTTCAAATTATTTGAACTTAGTCGTCAGTGTATAAGGATAGGTAAAATGAAAAGGAAAATAGAAAAAGTCAGTCAGTTAGTCAGTAGTCTGAGTCCCAAGTCCTCTAAATAGCCGCCCATGTATAGTTTACCATGTAAAATATTAAGACAGTAATACAGATTATAATGCAGAATAATGGCATGTTACATCCATGTTGTCATCAGGATTATATTTACTGAATATAGAATATAAGAAATAAAGAATAAGAAATGTTCATTTTGATGGCCACTTAAAATTTGTAAAGATTGCTAGGTATCAGAAAGTTTAGTCCTACTAGTGCTATTATATTTTTTGCTATTTTAGGATATCTATATGTACAATTTTGACTAATAGGAATGTAGTTTTGACCAGAAAGAATCTTATTTTAGAGATCAACAAATGGAACAAAAGAGAGGACAGAGCTTCTAATAAATGTCCAAACGGCCTGCCATAAAGGGCATTTTCCCAATGAATGCAAGAGTAAGAGACTTTATTGATATCACGGTGGAGAAATTCACGTGTAGTGAATGTTGTCTTCGACTAGTGTGTCACATGAACGCATTGTTGATATGTAGACCTTAAAATATATTTTCTAAAGGCTGTATTATATGCTATTATTTGTAGTCTACATTTCTATTAAAAATAAATCTGTAAAATAAATAAGGCTGTTTTACTACACAGGTTCAAAATTACAGTTTTTGTCAAGATGCTGGACGCTAATTTGTGTGATCAAATGCAGATAAAAGATACAGTGTGGTCCAGGACACAGGAATGAGGACATGGTTTATCTTCTTATTACAGGCTTCTCTGGCCGTTCACTTTATTCTGAGAACTCAATGTTTTCACAGTTTTTCTTGGCATCCACTAAACACTTGGAGCATTTACAAAGGCACACCTCAAACATAAACAGGCTAGTTTTCAGTCAAACTAACAACCACTCCGATATAATATTAAAAAACAGCAATAGACTTTGCTGCTTGCTAGCTGTACCGATCGTTCTTGAAAATAAGCCTAATGCCGTACAATATATTTACAAATCACCTTCAAATGACGGCTTTTATATATTTAAAGCTGCTCTTCTGTCAGGTGGTTGGTAACTTGCGGCTCTCTGGTAGGCATGTGGTTGGCGAACATCTGTTTAACCAGTTCAAGGGTAAAATCTCTGAGTTCAAACAGCTCCTGAACAAAATCAACGAGTTTATAGCTGCACTGTCAGGACCCAGGGTGTATGTCTGCATTTTGCCAGGGGTGGTTGGACATCCTTGGTCCGCTGACATAATCTGTGCCGCTTCTTACCAACCAGTCGTCATAATCGGTCTGCCTGTCTGTCATCCATACTTTGAAGAAAATCTAAAACCTTTTTCACTGAAAGGTAACACACTGTGTCTCGTTTTACTGTGAGAGTGAAATAAGTCCGAAAATTGCAGTTGGAAAATGAATATCAAAGCACTTTAAATTAAACTTTACCTAAACTTCCTCTCGTCTTTCCTCCTTGGAGACAAATAAGCTCACAGCATCAAATTCTGAGAATTTTGGATTTTTGGAGATTTAGGATTTTTGGTTGACATAACCCGACATCTGAATGAACTGACTATGGTAAGCAAACTGTATTCCTACATTAAATCTTTTGGGACAAAGCTGCTACTGTTCCAAAGTCACTTGACAGACACATAGCCCAATACTGTAAAATTCCCATCACTGCAGGAAATTATGGCCAGTTTTACAGGGAACAATTTTTGTTTGCAAATCTGGAGGAAGGCATTGCAAAAAAGGTTAAAAAACAATCCACTGGACTTTATTTCCAAGTTTGAAGATGTTTTTCTTCCCATCCAGGAAGCTTTTTCAATTCGAAATGTCAGAAATAGCGTTGAGTTCAAAGCTTTATAGAGTGGCCCAAAACAAAGCCTTGTTTAGGCTTAATTGAACCACCAGAACTGGTCCGCCCATTAGGAATGGGGAGTCGTTTGGGTGCTTTGTTACCCTGCAATACAGGAAACTGGTCTATGCCTCTGAAAGGGGGGCATTGTTCGCCTGGCTGACCAAGCGATTTGTTTAGGTATACAGAAAGCATTTCAGGGATTTTACTGTAATTGAAAAGGAAATCGTATTTTTTTCCTCCCCTTTTCTGTGGATCCCAATGAGGCACCAGACCATCTGCAACTGGAGCTCATTGAGCTGCAGGGTGACGTAGAGTTTCAAAATCACTACAATGAACTACAGCTCCCTCTTGAAAACTTTTTGCAAAGAAATGCTGAGCCTGTTCGGAACGACAGACTTTTTAAGTTGTGAGCATCAACAAGAACCATGTGAGGACAAGACTAAGCGCCTCTCATCTGCCTGACCTCTGGCGCCTCAAAACCACTGATTTTTAAGTCAGACCTGACCTGCTTACTGCAGTCGAAAGACCAATATCACCCTTCTCATTAATGCAGGTAATGTTTTTTATTCTGAGGAGGATAAACTCCAAAGTCTCTATGAATTGCTTGTTTATAATGATCAGATCCCAGTTTTGTCACATTTCTGCTATTTGATTTGACTGCACTGTTTTCAAAAGCACTGGGATGTGACAAAATCAATACATGTAATCAAAATGTCAGTCAACTTTCATAAAATCATTATTTTGTATTTAATGTATTATTTTAAACTTTAGCTATCCTGGTAATGCAGTTGACAACAGATTATCCTTTATCGTCTATCTGCAGACAGCAAAGGGCTATAGTTACATATTCACATGTTAATTTACAATGATAATGGTTCGAGTGGTCGGCCCCCAGACATTTTGATCTAAACAAATCTCAAAAAGTTTAGAAACCCCTGAGGTAGAATGCTGGTTGCTAGGCAACGGTACTGAACGTCAATCCACTGCAGAAAGAATTTACAATAGAGCCGTCAAAATGACAGCTATGGGAGATTGAGATAAAGCTAAACCATATTTATGTTTTAGGCTTTTATTTTATTGAAAAAAACTATGTGAAAAAAAGGAAATATAGAAACAGGAAAAGTCAGTTAACATGACCAACATAAGATCATGTACATAAAATTCTTTCACTTTAAAATCTCAGAACCATCAAAATGACTGCCTTTTCAGTTCTAGTGATAAATAGCACCGTAATAAAAATTAAAAACAATTTGGAGGCTCATTTTTAAACAAAAGAGCAGATTTCAGATTGCATAAACAATCAAACTCTATATATGTATACAAAAAGAGGGCGACAATATGTTTCATCTATAAATAAATAGCAAAATAGAAAATGGCAAAAATAAAATGTCACTGTTAATAAGCTACTTGCTCACCTCTGTGTGTGATGGTAGGGCTCTATGTTGCAAAGGCTCTGTGTTGCAAGGGCTCTATGTTGCAAATGCTCTATGTTGCAAAGGCTCTGTGTTGCAAAGGCTCTATGTTGCAAAGGCTCTATGTTGCAAGGGCTCTATGTTGCAAAGGCTGTATGTTGTAAAGGCTCTATGTTGCAAGGGCTCTATGTTGCAAAGGCTCTATGTTGCAAAGGCTCTGAGTTGCAAAGGCTCTATGTTGCAAGGGCTCTATGTTGCAAGGGCTCTATGTTGCAAAGGCTCTATGTTGCAAATGCTCTATGTTGCAAAGGCTCTGTGTTGCAAAGGCTCTATGTTGCAAAGGCTCTATGTTGCAAAGGCTCTATGTTGCAAGGGCTCTATGTTGCAAGGGCTCTATGTTGCAAAGGCTCTGTGTTGCAAAGGCTCTATGTTGCAAGGGCTCTATGTTGCAAGGGCTCTATGTTGCAAAGGCTCTATGTTGCAAAGGCTCTCTGTTGCAAAGGCTCTATGTTGCAAGGGCTCTATGTTGCAAAGGCTCTGTGTTGCAAAGGCTCTATGTTGCAAGGGCTCTATGTTGCAAAGGCTCTATGTTGCAAAGGCTCTATTTTGCAAAGGCTCTATGTTGCAAGGGCTCTATGTTGCAAAGGCTCTGTGTTGCAAAGGCTCTATGTTGCAAAGGGCTCTATGTTGCAAAGGCTCTATGTTGCAAGGGTTCTATGTTGCAAAGGCTCTATGTTGCAAGGGCTCTATGTTGCAAAGGCTCTGTGTTGCAAAGGCTCTATGTTGCAAAGGCTCTATGTTGCAAAGGCTCTGTGTTGCAAAGGCTCTGTGTTGCAAAGGCTCTATGTTGCAAAGGCTCTATGTTGCAAAGGCTCTGTGTTGCAAAGGCTCTGTGTTGCAAAGGCTCTGTGTTGCAAAGGCTCTATGTTGCAAGGGCTCTATGTTGCAAAGGCTCTATTGTTGCAAGGGCTCTGTGTTGCAAAGGCTATTGCAAGGGCTCTATGTTGCAAAGGCTCTGTGTTGCAAAGGCTCTGTGTTGCAAAGGCTCTATGTTGCAAAGGCTCTATGTTGCAAAGGCTCTATGTTGCAAAGGCTCTATGACAAGTTATTTCTAAAAGATCAACACAGAGAGTGGACTGGATATACTGGTTCTTCCTGTATGAGTCTTCATCTCTCTCAGTAAGCATTCAATCTCATATAAGATCAAAAATATTTTACTTTTAAGTTAATTTCAGAACCTGGACTATATTACTTTCACTCTAAATAGGTACGTTTGTACTTTTACTTGAGTAAAGAATTAAACTTCAGTTACCAAACTTTCTGCATTCTGATTTCTAAATAATCTTCTCTAGCTAAAGTCTCTGTTTAACCTTTGTAGTTAGATAAAAAAAATGTTCACTATGTGAAGCAGCTTTCGTTTTCTCCTTTCTCCATCCACCTAAAAAAATACATCTATATTTATTAATAAAGAGATGAAATGTGTTAACCTTTTAAGTGTTTTTTTGCAACATAGCTCAAACTGAATGAGGTTGTGTCAAAATTGGGAGTAGATTCAGGTTCATTTTGTCAACTAGGGGGTGAGGTTTCTTGCAGACCCAAATGCAGAGATGAGTGAAACAGAGATGAGTTCTTGAAGGTTTGATGAAAAACTGGGGCGGACATCCAAAAATCCAAAATAAAAAATAGAAAGAACCACAAAACCAGAAAACATTAGGTAAAACTCATGTGGGGAGCCAGAGACAAGGAAGCAACTAACAACAAGGAACCAGCTAACAGTGACTGAACATGAGGCGTATAAATGGGAGACTGAACAAAGGCCAGGCTAATCAGCAGATTGGGAGCAGGTGTGGACAGAGGAGACTAGAAGGGAGAAAGGGAAAGAGAGACTGACACAAGAGAGCAACAGCAACAAAAGAGCAACAAAATTGAAATTAATACAATAAACTCGAAAACACAGAAAGACATGAACCAAAGTATAACTGAAAACTCAAAAAAGAAAACTTAAACAGAACCAAAAAGTTATATTTGTCCCCGGACATTGGCTGGGCCCTTCAAATCCAGAAATATTTTTATTAAATAAACATTTCTCACTTTTCAACAACTTTAAATGTGTCTCTTCTTTAAAAAAAAGTGTGAATCACATAATAGGACCTTTTTTATTCCATTTGAGTAATGAAGCAAAAGTGAAAGTGTGTGAATTTTTTCTTCATGCGTAATTCTCTTTGTGACATGAAAATGTACACACCTTTTTATGTTTTGGACTTTCTAATGGAGAGGTATATTTTTGTAACTTATTGTGTAGTTCTTTTCCAGAGGGCTGCAGTCCGAAATTGCCAAGCATCATCCATGTACGTGTCTGTCTCATAATAATGGACATGAAAAATGTTACATTCCCGGAAAACATGCAGGTGTCCGAAGCCAGATCAGGAAAACAGATCAGAACAGGAACAGGCAGGCTCAATTGTTAAGAGAAAGAACAGGATTAGATCAACAGAAACACGAAGATACCATAAAAACATTCTCGCCACTGAGATCATACAGGAACATGGAGGTTAAGTGGCTGAGAGGCAGAACAGGTCAGGTAATCAGAAACACCAGGGAAATCTAAAAACACTCTGACCACTGGCTAGAGAGAAAATAATAATCTGCCCTGATGACTGGATGCAGTCAGCTTAAACAGAGGCAGGAGCAGGTGGATCAGATGAGAGCTAATTATAAACCGGGCAGAATTGGACAGGTGAATGAAATGAGGGACTTAACTTTATCTGGGTTGGATTTAAACATAAAATCAAAAAAAGTGTAATCTAGACATTTTAAGTTTTATTTTTTCCTTTTGTGTTAACCTTATGGTATGTAGTGCGTGATCTAAGAAAGAAATAACAAAAATAAAAGATCAACATGGTTTAATCCTATTTTGCCAGACCTCTCTAATCATGTCCGATGATGACGTCAGACACGCAGATTAACGGAGAAATTTAAAAAGCATCAAATTGTATCAGAGAAGTAATAAAAATTGTTTTAAAGATTTTAAATGGCATTTTTAGTGAGTTAAAGGTGTGGTGGAGGATATCTGGTTCCCGGCCGGATCATCATCATAAGTGGTCCTCCTAAATGTCAATCATTCTGGGGATATGTTCACGTAAGGCCAGCCTACGAGCTCGTCCTCATTTTAATCTTAATCTTAATCCTATGCTGAAAAAATACCCGGCTGCCGAGAATTACTTCCTTTCTCGTAACTGATTAGAAAAAAGATTAAAATATGAACGAAAGGGGAACTTTTAAACACATTCTTAATGTTTTCAAATTTCTTATGCATGAATGCCTTAAAATTCAGAGTTTTGGTGATGGGTGCTCCTGCGAACGGAGGTTATTCTCAGCAGGTAAGATTTTCTAAGCATTTATCTATCCACCAAATCTCTCAATTTTAGGACATCCATGCATAAGAAATAGGAAAATATTAAGAATATCTTTGAGTTCCTTTTTCATTCATATTTCAATCTGTTTTCTCATCAGTGTTGCGAGGTGACGTATTTCTCGGCACACAAGAGTCTCGGCCGATAGTCTCGACAATGACAAAAAATAAATATAGATTAACATTGAAATTAATAAAAAATACTAAATAATAACTTTACTGTCTTTTGTAAATGAGATTACAACAAACTTTCCTCTATAGATCATAATACTCATTATTAAAGAGCAATCCTTAAAAATACTGAATTATATATATATATATATATATATATATATATATATATATATATATATATATATATATCGCTATACATATAAATATATATTTATATAATATAATGTTAGAATATATCAATTAATATTTGTTTGTTTTTATCATATTAATATTTAATTTTGAAATATATAACTGTATGTTTATATTTCATCCAGTTTGAGTTCAGTTAAAATCTTATTTATATGTCTAATCTAACTGAAAGGTCCTTTTAAAATTGTTTTGTTCTTTTAAAGGGTTGTGACATGTTGGATATGATGTAATATAATCTTAGACATACCCAGAAGTTCTGGGCGAGGAGGAGGAGTAGCAACAATCTTTCAGTCTGACTTACTGATTACTCCCAAAACAGTTAATACCTACAACTCTTTTGAACATTTAACCCTTAATTTCCCTGATCCAAATTTCAAAGCAAGAAAACCTCTTCTTTTTATAACTTTGTATCGTCCACCAGGTCCTTACTCTGAATTTTTAGATGAGTTTTCAGAGTTCCTTTCACACCAAGCCTGGTTCTGCTGGAGGTTTCTTCCTGTTCAAAGGGAGTTTTTCCTCTCCACTGTCGCTACAAGCATGCTTAGTGTGAGGGATTGCTGAAGAGTCAATGAGTCGATGCAATCAGCTGGTTTTCCTTAGATAGAAAACTTTGAATCCATCTGACTGGATGATCTGGTGAACTGGAAAGTGACCTGAGATGACATGATGGGAATTGGAGCTATAGAAATACACTGAATAGAATTGAACTTATCTTTCTTGTGATTAAAATGAGATCAAAGGCACCTCCTATTCATTCTAAAACCAGCTGTCTGAACCAACATCTGTTTAAATTGTCAAGCAAACAGCACATCTAGAAACAGCCCCCCTCCACCATCGTAGCTAAAGCTTCATCAGAGCGTCATTCCTCCTGGACTCACTGCGTTCCCTGTCTCATCTCAACCGGTCAGCAGCAGACCGCCATGTTGAGCCTGGTTCTGCCAGAGGTTTCTCCTCTGGCAGAACCAGGCAGTTTTTCCTCTCCACTGTCGCTTCATGCTTGCTCATCATGGACAGGTTCTTTCAACCTGTGTTATCCAGCTGGACTTCCATCTTCCAGGTCCCTGAGTGAAGCTCTAGTATCAGCTCACGCAGTCCTCTGGATCTCCCCATAAAGCTCAGCAGACCGTCTCTCCAACCAGCAGTCTACAGACTGACCAACTCCATCTATCTCCACTCCACCACCAGTTTCAGGCCTGGGGGGGAAACAGCCCTGTTCTTTGCTCCTGTTCATGCAGATCAAACTAAATTCAGCGCTATGTTTCCTTCCTGCCGGAGTCTGAGCGCCAAAGACTAAAGAAATTGTATCAATAAATTTCTTGTAATTGTCTTTTTCTTTGTGTGAGTTTTTCAGATTAAAATATTTAGTACTTTGAAACGTGTTTTATGCCTCTTTTCTTTTTTTCTAAACTTTTGACTGATGGAATTATGCTTATGGGTTATCTTTTAGCGTTATTAAGTATAGCAAAAAAAAAAAAAACATTTTATTTCTGTTGTTAACATTTTCTTTATTGTGTGTTTCCAAGTGCTAAAATATAGCAGCACTGAGTATTTACTCTAGAAAATAAGTCATGACAAATCATTACTACAGAATATACAGTTGAGATTTGGAATTTAGTTTATATCCACCATTTACTTTTCTTTTAATATAAATTTAGAATGAGCTCATATGTTTTTTGCGCCGACCATGACGACTTGCAAGTTCCTTCTCTTTATCTCTCTGGACATCTGACACCAAACGCAGGGTAGGCAGAAAGTGACGAAAACACAGTCCCTAGCAATGGAGCCCTGTGGATCAGAGACATTCATTTGGTTAAACTCAACAACATGTGCTTCTGTTGGCCATAACACAAACTAACCACATCATTACGCTGTTTTTTAAACAGACAAAAATAAACAGAGTTAAATTCAAATTTACTCTCAAATTATGATTGTGATTATGATCATTTGACAAGCCAAAAGCCTGAGTAGTTTCACTGCAGTAGAAGTAGAAGGAGGCATCAAAATGACCAGTCTGATAACATAAAAGGTTAAAAAATGCAAAGTAACAAATGCCCTGTTTTAAAGAAAGTGGAAGTGAATAGAGAACATAAATAAACAGAAACAATGGTGAACCCAGCTAGATTCCCAAACATAGACATCATCAACAGCTCATCCAGGAGGTCCTAAAATAGAACAAAACCTAATCCCACTGCAGGTTTGGGATGTTTCGTTTCTTTGCGACGTTGACAATAAATTCTATTCTCTAGCCCAAACTTCTGAAACTATTATTATGTAAAGTATTATGACCTCAGACAGGCCCAAAGACCTAAAGAAAACTGACTGAAATAAAAGAAATTTTGGAGGAAACTCCTCCTAGTTTATATCAAAGCCAATCTCTGTTAGCTGGGCTTTTGTCAATGGCAGCTAAAAACTGCCCAGTTTTCATGTTTTCAAACAGTCCAGGCTGGGTGTTTATTTACTGCTTAATTACTGGGAAAAAAGGCCTCTACAGAGACAAAACTATGATTATCTGAAAGATTTAAATGTAAAAAAGATATACAGTATCAATCTTTAGAAATACCACATTTTGAACAGAATTTAGATCTTAATGGTCACTGAAGGTTAAAAAAAAGAAAAGTTAAACCAAAACTCATCTGAATTAATTAATTAATTTATAAAGTGTTTATGTCTGATAATCCCCTTGATGCCGTACCTCGATTTTGTAGCGCTCTCTCATGCTGGTCCTCATGGACATGGTGATTGGTGAGATCATATATGCAAAGCACTCCAGTAACGGGGTGCAGAGATGCTCCCCATACGCTCTGCTGGTCAAGCAGGCAAAGCAGGGGAGGCACCAGAATGCAAGACAGCCTGAAAGGACAGCAAATACACATAAAAAGTCACCGTGAGCTCAGGGATGGAAATGAGATACATAGAAAAAGAAACAATAAAATGACATGGTGGTCATATATCGCTATACATATAAATATATATTTATATAATATAATGTTAGAATATATCAATTAATATTTGTTTGTTTTTATCATATTAATATTTAATTTTGAAATATATAACTGTATGTTTATATTTCATCCAGTTTGAGTTCAGTTAAAATCTTATTTATATGTCTAATCTAACTGAAAGGTCCTTTTAAAATTGTTTTGTTCTTTTAAAGGGTTGTGACATGTTGGATATGATGTAATATAATCTTAGACATACCCAGAAGTTCTGGGCGAGGAGGAGGAGTAGCAACAATCTTCCAGTCTGACTTACTGATTACTCCCAAAACAGTTAATACCTACAACTCTTTTGAACATTTAACCCTTCATTTCCCTGATCCAAATTTCAAAGCAAGAAAACCTCTTCTTTTTATAACTTTGTATCGTCCACCAGGTCCTTACTCTGAATTTTTAGATGAGTTTTCAGAGTTCCTTTCACACCAAGCCTGGTTCTGCTGGAGGTTTCTTCCTGTTCAAAGGGAGTTTTTCCTCTCCACTGTCGCTACAAGCATGCTTAGTGTGAGGGATTGCTGAAGAGTCAATGAGTCGATGCAATCAGCTGGTTTTCCTTAGATAGAAAACTTTGAATCCATCTGACTGGATGATCTGGGGAACTGGAAAGTGACCTGAGATGACATGATGTGAATTGGAGCTATAGAAATAAACTGGATAGAATTGAACTTATCTTTCTTGTGATTAAAATGAGATCAAAGGCACCTCCTATTCATTCGTTTGAAAAAACAATAAAATGACATGCCATTTATAGGAACCAATTAGCAATCAAGGAATACCTCTTCTCTCCAGGGATTACCTGGAGGGAAGAGCTTAATGCACATTAATAAAGTTTAAGGCTCCCATTCTTACAGTCTCTCATATCCGTAAAGCAGCCACATATGCCGCTCCCCCACTCCCGAGAGTTTTGGATGGCCATCACTTGCTGAGGTGGGTTAATCACTACTTTAGTTTCCATGATGAAGTCTAAAAGATGAAAAGAGTGAAGTTTGAACAGAGAAAAAAACTGACTTTGATGATAAAAATGATTTTGTATTGTCTAAGAATGTTTATTTTTTCCTAAAACAATGTTGTAGGGCCAACAAAATGATCAGTCACAGCTGATCAACCTTTTACCATAATTTGTTGCATGACTACATAAATCAGAAAAATAATCTTGTATTGATAAAATCAAACTGACAGGTACCGTCATGTTGTCATAATCTTGGCGCTGATGTCTGGTCTGATTACTCATTTAACTCACCTGCTGATCTCCACCCAGTTCTCATTACAGCTCATCTGTTCCACCTGCTCCATCTCTTTTTAACCAGCCTTCAGACCAGTCAGCAGGGCCAAATCATTTTCGAGGCAGTGGTGAGAAGTTTTCTAGCATTCCTGTATTTCTGATTGCCTGATCCTGACCCATTCGACCTTTGAGCATGCCTGTCGCCGTCTGATCTGTTTGACTGACCTGTCTTCTGACTCCTGACGGATCTATGTTTGCCGGTGTGCCGAGCCTGGAACTGTTACCTGACTTCTTCTGGATTCTCCTTTGGATCACTGATCTCCTGGCTCTGACAACTGCGTATGTCGCAGACACCGGCTTTGCCTTATCCTGCCTCCCGTCTGCTTGGGTCTGATCCCCGGCCTGTCCTCTGCCTACCCATACATCAGCATCTGGGACTCTATGTGGCACTCGCTGTGTTGCGTTGGCAGCCGACCGGCTAGAACAAACCTTATCCTCTGGGTTCGGACTAAACATAAGACCAGGTTAGTGACTCACACATTCATTATGATCCACTTCCAGAAATACGTGGTCACTAACCTGTTGTCTCCTCCTGCACAGGTTCCTGCCTTAACCAAAAATTTCACATCCTCCGTCACCGCCCCGCTCCTTCCCAGACCGCCTATGCTAAGCAAAGCCTACTGCCTCTGCTGTTCCTCCCGTCTTGCCTGCGATTACCTTGGAGCTCGAAGAGAACATGTGCGATAATATGTAATTCATAGAAGTAAAAGATGCGGTAATGAACGCTTTATTTAATAAAAAGTTACCATCAGTATCCATCAAACATGCAGTTTCTGCCCAAACGTTTTCTTTTCGCTGTGGGTCTTTGTAATAGGGATGTATAGGATCATACAAAATAGTTTGTTCTCTACATAAAAAAACTTAGCATGTTTTTATCCATGCCTGCGATAAGGCGTTTAGTTTGAAGTTGTCAGAATCGCATTTGGAGTTTGTGACTGGATTTGATGAAACTTTTTGTACATTTTTATAAAATAAATGATCAAGTAAAAAAAATTAATCAAGATGAGAAATCTGCTTCCTGGTATGTTGAAGTACCAAAAGTTTGCATCTAATTTAATTAAACAGTCTTAGTTTTGAGAATAAATAAGATTTATGCTCTTATTTGTTTTTACCGATCTGTCAATACCATATTTTCATTTGACAAACCGGGTCTTCTCAACGCTTTTTTTCCTTTTTGGTGCGATTGCAATATAGGATCTGGACCTGGCCTCCAACAGACAGGAGCGGAGCGAAAAATAGCTCAGCTTCGTGTTTTGACAGTTAAGGACGGAGAAAACATTCATGGACGGTGACTTGCGGACGAGTAGCAGTGGATGTGAAGCAGTTCTTATTGATTGACATGACTGCGCAAGTGCTCTGCACGACGTACGTGAGCGCGGCAGAACGGAGATGTGACAGAGGACGTGAAATCTGGGGGTCAGACGCTGTTCTCTTGGGCTCTGTTTCTAATGAACATTTTGATAATAACTGTTTGTTCGCCTCGGATACTGGATCCTATTGTTCTGAGCTTGACACATTGAACTGGTACATTATACAAAGTAGATATGATTAATTTTTTTTAGTCATAAATGTATTTGATTTGGTTAATAAGTACCTTAATACAAATCTAAAACAATTTGGAGGCGGATTTTTAAGCAAAAGAGCTGATTTCAGATTGAAAAAGTAACAAAACTAATAAAAATTAGTAAATTAGTTAACGATTATTTCAATAACCGATTGATCCCTTTAATCATTTAAAGTGTCTGTTTGTATGTATGTATGTGTATATATATATATATATATATTTATATATATATTGTATATACACATACATTCACACACAAAGAGAGAGAGAAATAACATATTTATTCTATAAATAAAAACGTACAATTAAATTTCACAGTGAAAAAGCTGGTGGCTCACCTCTGTGTTCGATGGAAGGGCTCTAAGAAGAAATGGCTCTATGAAAAGCTGTTGATAGGCACTAAAATAGAAGTCTCACACATCAACAAAAAGACTGGATATACTGGTTCTTCCTTTATGAGTCCTAATCTGTCTCAGTGAACATCAGTGTTGTTTATTGAAGTTTCATATTATGTACATTGAAGTTTAAAAACTAAAATTACAAAAAAAAAAATATATATATATATATATATATAGTATAGGAGACTGACTCAAGAGGGCAACAGAAGGCAAACAACAACAAAATCAGGAACACACCAACAGTAAGACGTGGGTCGGCTGGAGGAGACTGTGTTGTTCCTCTGCATAAAAGTACTTTTACTCAAAGAGCCTTTGCAGTTAAAGCATCTCAGGAATGGAACTCTGTCCCTCAGAACATCAGAGGACTTACAACATTCACTATTTTCAAAAAGCATCTAAAGAATTGGCTCATAACACATCAGTCATGTCAGCATTAGTTGAATGTCTATCAAAAACAAGCCATGCTGCCACTTGTGTCTCTGCTTTGTGTATGTATATATGTGTATGTGTATACGTGTGTATGTATGTATGTATGTATGTATGTATGTATATGAATATATGTATGTATATATATTTATATGTACATAGTTTAAATGTTTTTGTCATGATGGGATAGATGTCTAACTCATATGCAGAAACACACGGAGGAAGGAGAATGTTCAAAGGTTTATTGACAAACAGTGTAAATAAAATGTGAACAGGAACTGGGGTGGTCTAACTGGTCACGGTTGGATCTCCACTGCTAGAGGTGGAACTGATCAGCAGGTGGGGGGAACCCTGTGAGTCCAGAGGCTATTCGGCAGGCTGTGGGCTGAGGACTGAGGGCTAGGCTGAGACGGAGACTGAGTGCAGGCAGGCAGGTTTCTGGCTGAGTGAAGGGATTCAGATCTGCAGGGGGAGAACCTTGTGAGTCCAGAGGCTGGTCGACAGGCTGAGGACTGAGGTCTGAGGATGAGACTGAGACTGAGTGCTGGCAGGCAGAATCCAGGCATGGACAGAGGCAGAGACTCAGACTTAGTGCAGGTTGGCAGATTCCAAGCCATGGTTTCTCTCCAGGTTTTCCGATAGTCAGGCAGGAACATCATTACTGGCAAACACTCTGGCGCTGGAGTGTCAGTCTCCTCCTCCTTAAGTAGGAGTCTTCTCGATGAGCAGATGGAAGACAGGTGTTGCAGGTGAGCACAGGCCCTCAGGAAGGGATCCTCGGCGCCCTCTGTAGTTCAGCGAACACTTATTCTGTATTTTTAAATCAGTTATAGCTGTTTTGATTTATTTTTATATTTGTATTTTACATTGTAGAATGCTTACTGTTGTGTTTTTTTAGGAAGACAATTTTAAGATATGTCCAGGGACAACAGATGAAAAATAGCCTTTTGGCTAATTATGATGCATTTGCAGGAATGCTTTTTAATGTACACTGTCCCTGTCAAATAAATTAATTAATTAAACATACCTAAGCACTCAGATACAACCAAAAATAACTACCTGTACAATAAAACAAAATGGAAACAGAACCAATGAAAACTCAAAGATAAAACTTCAACAGAACCAAAACCATGACAGCGTAAATGTCTGAGTGACAACAGTTTATGCTCTTATCTTTCACAAGATGCCATAATAAAGTGGTGAACGTTATTTTCTATTTTACTAGATTTAGTGAGGTTCGGTTGTGCCTTGCACGGTCCACTTCAGCTAGGTTACATGAATGCAGCTCTCCTGCATTTTCCTACTTTGTTTCATCTCATTTACAGCCGGCACCTCAGAAATCTCATAGGGGAAAGACTCATTTTTAAAGATGCCTTCTGTGACTCATGTGGCCCAGATGGAGAGTTAAACCTACCTTTATGGATCCAAGTGTGATCATAAAAAAAGATGTGATGAAACAGGAAGCGATTCTGGATGGATGGATGGAAGGTTAAAAAAATGTAAAAAAGAAAATGGGAATAGATAAGAATCAAAAAATGGGAAAAGCAGAAAAAGCAGAGCATTCAGGCACAGAACAATGAAGTGATGAATAATCTATAAATTCCACAGAAAACTAAATGTATCATGATCTGCCCTGATTGCTGACCTTAATTGTTTACTTAATTCACCTGTCTAACCCTGCCCATTTCCTAATCATCACTCATCCTATCAACCTGCACCTTCATATACGGTTAAGCCCAGCTATCGGGGCCAGATTATTATATTAATGTTTATAGATGCTGGAGATCGGCCTGTTTTCCAGTGTAGTCCTGTTTCTCTGACCGTGACTGAGTGGATGTGCTCTCTTCATCCTCTGACATGGGAGCTGGCTCGGAGCTTGTCTGCCTGGCTGTGTGTTTCCTGGACGGGGCCGCCTTTTACAGCTGCTTTTTGTGTCTCTGCTTCTGTCTCCTTGAACCCCAGTCGGCCTCAGCAGATGGCCGCTCACACTGAGCCTGGTTCTGCTGGAGGTTTCTTCCTGTTAAAAGGGAGTTTTTCCTCTCCACTGTCACTACAAGCATGCTTAGTGTGAGGGATTGTATTCGAGTCAATGAGTCAATGCAATCAATGTTGGGATCCGGAGATCTGCCACCTTTCTCCAGCAGAGAGCGCCCCTGGGTCTCCTGAGCTGAAGCTACCAGCACACCTGCGGCTGAACTTCCCTTCAGTGCCAGAGTGTTAGACCAGTTATGGTTAGCAAGCCTGAGCCGAACCTGCATACCAGAATCTCTGATTACTCTGAGGAGTAAACTTGATCCTAACCAGTCTTTGTCTCCTCTGCTTCCTAGAAAGACCTGATCGAAACCTGGAAGCTCTGGAGGAGCTCATTGCCAGAAATCTGCCTGCCTGCTCTGTGAAGCCAAAAACCTGAAGAACCACTGTCTAAATCTACAAGCCAGTTCTCAGGAGAGAATTTGGAGAACAACTCAAGGTCGGAACCTCACTAGTCTGAAACCAAGCCCTGCCGCTGCTGAGCCCTCTGCTGAACCCTCAGTCTCTGGACCCTTCTGGTTCCCTCTCTCGCTCAGTCTGAACCACCATCAGGTACAGATCAGTCCCAAGTTCTATCAAGACTCACCTGCTTCTTGGCTAACCAAACTGTCCCTCTCTACAGAGAACCCTGTGATACCAGTCCGGGACCCGTTCCAGCATCAGTTCAAATTAACTTTTGTGTGCTTTATTCAATAAACAGCTGAAAAAGTTTA
This sequence comes from Cyprinodon tularosa, assembly GCF_016077235.1. Lineage (NCBI taxonomy): Eukaryota > Metazoa > Chordata > Actinopteri > Cyprinodontiformes > Cyprinodontidae > Cyprinodon > Cyprinodon tularosa. The sequence goes on from NW_024038075.1 coordinate 30,507, forward strand.
CTCAGTCTACGTGGTGTTTTGCATTTGGGTTAAATCAGTTAGACCCGTCATGACAATCAGCTGGTTTTCTTTAGATAGAAAAATTTTTATCAATTTGACTGTATGATCTGGTTGTTGTTCTGAATTTGGTGCTATATAAATAAACTGAATAGAATTGAATTTATGTATTTATGTTTGTTATTTTTAGTTTGAGGGATTCCTACATTCTGGTTCCCGTCCAGAGGCCAGTGGGTTGAGAGGGTTTTGGTGTTAATGCATCTCTTGGCATCTTCTCTACTGTTAATCACTCAATCATCCAGACAGTGTCTTGCCCACCACCAAAATCAAATAATTTAGAAAAGAGTCCTAAAGGATTAAATCATGATAATCTAATTAAAATTAAAATAAGTCAAATTTTGGAAAACGTTAAAACTAATAAATGTGTATTTAAAATAAGATCTCTTCAAAAACTCTGTTAATGACTTGATTTGTGATAATCACATTGATTTATTTTGCCTTAGAGAAACTTGGCTGCAGCAAGAGGATTATGTGAGCATAAACAAGACAACTCTTTCTAGTTATTCATATTTCCATACACCCAGACATTCTAGGCGTGGAGGAGGAGTAAAAACAATCTCACAGTCTGAATAACTGATTGCTCCAAACTCAGTTAATAATAACAGTTCTTTTGAAGATTAATCCATAGTTTCCCTCATATAAATCGCAAAGCAAAAAAAAACTCTTATATTTGTAACTTTATGTCTTCCACCAGGTCCTTACTCTGAATTTGTTCATGATGCAGTTATAAATTTTAAAGAATCTGTTTCACTTTCTCTCTCCTCTGTGTCACTGAACAGCACTGCAAAGCAGTGTTAATTTCATCAATCAGAACGATGACGAAAATATTTTAACTGCCCTTTTTCCCATGACGAGACGATGACTTCCAAAAATTGTTTCCAGAAAATAAAAATCTGACGAGAATAAAAAATTATTTTTGTCAAGGAGACTAAGACCAGACAAAATTTACAAGCCGTGGAAGAATGAACAGTAAAAAAGGTAATTGTTAGTAATTTGTAATTGTTAATATACACTCACCGGCCACTTTATTAGGTACCCCATGCTAGTAACGGGTTGGACCCCCTTTTGCCTTCAGAACTGCCTCAATTCTTGGTGGCATAGATTCAACAAGGTGCTGGAAGCATTCCTCAGGGAGTTTGGTCCATATTGACATGATGGCATCACACAGTTGCTGCAGATTTGTCGGCTGCACATCCATGATGCGAATCTCCCGTTCCACCACATCCCAAAGATGCTCTATTGGATTGAGATCTGGTGACTGTGGAGGCCATTTGAGTACAGTGAACTCATTGTCATGTTCAAGAAACCAGTCTGAGATGATTCCAGCTTTATGACATGGCGCATTATCCTGCTGAAAGTAGCCATCAGAAGTTGGGTACATTGTGGTCATAAAGGGATGGACATGGTCGGCAACAATACTCAGGTAGGCTGTGGCGTTGCAACGATGCTCAATTGGTACCAAGGGGCCCAAAGAGTGCCAAGAAAATATTCCCCACACCATGACACCACCACTACCAGCCTGAACCGTTGATACAAGGCAGGATGGATCCATGCTTTCATGTTGTAGACGCCAAATTCTGACCCTACCATCCGAATGTCGCAGCAGAAATCGAGACTCATCAGACCAGGCAACGTTTTTCCAATCTTCTATTGTCCAATTTCCATGAGCTTGTGCAAATTGTAGCCTCAGTTTCCTGTTCTTAGCTGAAAGGAGTGGCACCCGGTGTGGTCTTCTGCTGCTGTAGCCCATCTGCCTCAAAGTTCGACGTACTGTGCGTTCAGAGATGCTCTTCTGCTCACCTTGGTTGTAACGGGTGGTTATTTGAGTCTCTGTTGCCCTTCTATCAGCTCCAACCAGTCTGGCCATTCTCCTCTGACCTCTGGCTTCAACAAGGCATTTCCGCCCACAGAACTGCCGCTCACTGGATGTTTTTTCTTTTTCGGACCATTCTCTGTAAACCCTAGAGATGGTTGTGCGTGAAAATCCCAGTAGATCAGCAGTTTCTGAAATACTCAGACCAGCCCTTCTGGCACCAACAATCATGCCACGTTCAAAGTCACTCAAATCACCTTTCTTCCCCATACTGATGCTCGCTTTGAACTGCAGGAGATTGTCTTGACCATGTCTACATGCCTAAATGCACTGAGTTGCCGCCATGTGATTGGCTGCTTAGAAATTAAGTGTTAACGAGCAGTTGGACAGGTGTACCTAATAAAGTGGCCGGTGAGTGTAAATGTTCCTTGAACTTCATAGAACATTACGCTTTGTTGCTCTGTTTGTCCCACAGTGCCTCGCGCCGCTCAGTCAGTAGTAGCACAGGGCTTATATTGGTCACTGGTAGTAGTTAACCGTAGCTAGCTCAACCTTGCTGTCATGGCGTCGGGCTCAGATACCGGTTTGTTGGAGGAGTTTGGCGAAAACAACACCTGGAAATATGGAGCCTGTAGATTCCTAAGTAATGAAGCCATAAGCTTGATGCTCTTTCCCCTCTGTAATCCTCTTGATAATAAAAAACCAAAAAAACAAACATGATTTCCATAAAAAATGTAATAATAAAAGAAGATTAGGAGAAAAAAAAATTAGGTCAAAAAGCTGTGTGGCTCCACTTCAATTACCTATCTAGCACTGAAGCAGAAGCCACTCCCCTCAATCCAGAAACGAACCCTGCACATTTACAAAAGACCCTCAGAACAATTAGAAACATCCAATATCCTTACATATGAGAACCTTTTACTTTCGAATATTTACTGTAACTTTATCTTAACTTAATCTGAATTTAGGCTCCTACATGACCAGCCCCTAATTGTTATCGTTAGCGAAACAATTACTAAAAAAGTGTCAACCTAAATAAGAAGAGCCTAAATAATAATACTATTACTCAGTAAAAAAATAAAAAAGTCCATTCTCCTCTCCCTCATTCAAATAAGGTCTGAACCTTACAACAGTCCATCAGTCATCTTCGGATTCTTGAAGAAGACACAGCTTTGTTATTGGACGGCAAAGCTCGTTGGTCTTAGTTTTCAACTTTACCTGTCGAACAAAGACATTCCTGCCAGGAAAAGTTTCCACGATTCTTCCATGAATTTCTTGGTGCAGAGTCGTCCACGATCAGAACCACATCACCAACACAGAAGTTTCTTCTTGGTGCAAACCATTTCTGACGTTCTTGGAAGTATGTGAGATATTCTCTGCACCAGCGTTTACAGAAGATATCCGCAAGGTATTGCACCAGCATCCAACATCGACTTGCATACTGATCATTCTTCTGAAAGACTCGTGGTGGAAACTCAGGTTTGACCTTCATCAACAGGAGATGGTTGGGAGTTAAGGCCTCTAGGTCATCGAGGTCAGATGAAGCCTTTGTAATCGGCCTGCTGTTTATAACAGCTTCTGCTTCACAAAGCAAGGTATGCAGAGCTTCCTCATCCAACAGCTCATCTTTGACTGTGAGGTTCAGGATTGTTCTCACTGGATGGATTGACCGCTCCCAGGCTCCTCGGTGGTGTGAACCTGCTGGTGGGTTGGAATTTCACTGCACACCTCTCTGGTGCAAGTGCTTCTCAATCTTGGTGGTGTTCCATTCTTTTATTGCTCTTTTCATTTCAATGTCAGCCAACTTGAAATTGGTTCCGTTATCTGAACAAATCTCTCTGACCTGTCCTCTTCCTGCAAGAAATCTTCTTATGGCATTGAGACATGCATCGGTGTCAAGTGAAGAGGCAACCTCTAGATGCACAGCTCCTATAGTGAGACACGGGAAGATAAGATAAGATTTACCAGGAATGGTCCAAAATAATCAATGCCGACCCTTGTGAAATGGAGGCTCGTCAGGTAGGATCCTACATGTTGGTAGATCAGCCATAAGTTGCCTTCCTGTGGTTCCATGTAGTCTTTTACAGATAAGGGTTAGGGTTTTACAGATAACACACTTTGAGAGAAATCCTCTGATGGCTCCACTTGCTCCAGGAACCCAGAATCGTTGACGTAGCTGAGTCAACATATGGTTTCTTCCTGCATGACCCGTATTGTCATGAATATGTTTCAATACGTGCTTTGTGATGTGCGAGTCTTTTGGTAAGATGGCTTGCTGCCTGCAATTTTCAGCCATAGCTGTGCGATTCAACCTTCCACCAACCCTCATAACTCCCTCTTGAAGCTCTGGGTTTAGTTTAAAGAGTGAACTACTTCTCTTTACTCTTTGATGTTCTTTCAGAATAGCCCAGTCTTCCTTGAAACTTTGACAGTGTTTAATGACTTCCGTTTCTGCTTCAGCCAGGTTTTCACAAGTCAGATTCTTTCGTTTGAGAGCCTTTTTTTATTCAATCATCTTGTTTTCTTCTCCTGATGCTTTTAGTTCCTTTCTCTTTTCTTTAAGCTCTTTCAAATATCTTTTGAGTTGCAGTAACCCCGCTACAATCCGTTTTAATTTTATCCAAGAGAAGTAGTGGCTCATCCACTGATCCATGAAATCCTTTGATTCTTCAGTCTGAATAACATGAACTTCTGTGACTCTTTTGACCTCTGGGTCAACAATATCCAGCATTCCAGGGTCTTGATTCTTTGGCCAAAGAGGAGCCGTTGTAGACTCACCAAGAGGCACCACAGATGGCAAGCGGAGCTCATGGAGGGGCCTTGAGTATAGTTCATCAAGGTGCTCAGGGGTCTCTGTATGGCACAGAGCTGGATCAGGGGACTCTGGAGAGGGTTCACCAAGGGACTCTGACTCAGGAGAGCGAACACTGAGGGGACATGACCCTGGAGAGCGAACACTAAGGGGAGGGAACACTAAGGGGAGGGAACACTAAGGGGACGTGACCCTGGAGAGGGAACACTAAGGGGACGTGACCCTGGAGAGCGAACACTAAGGGGAGGGAACACTAAGGGGAGGGAACACTAAGGGGACGTGACCCTGGAGAGGGAACACTAAGGGGACGTGACCCTGGAGAGCGAACACTAAGGGGAGGGAACACTAAGGGGAGGGAACACTAAGGGGATCTGACCCTGGAGAGGGAACACTAAGGGGATCTGACCCTGGAGAGGGAACACTAAGGGGATCTGACCCTGGAGAGGGAACACTAAGGGGATCTGACCCTGGAGAGGGAACACTAAGGGGATCTGACCCTGGAGAGGGAACACTAAGGGGATCTGACCCTGGAGAGGGAACACTAAGGGGATCTGACCCTGGAGAGGGAACACTAAGGGGATCTGACCCTGGAGAGGGAACACTAGGAGAATCTGACTGAGGAAAAAAGGATACTAAGGGAATCTGACTGAGATTCAGAGGCAGCTGGCTGCTACAGGAAACAGGGAAACTACAGTAAGTGGGGAGGCACGAAATGAAACAAATCCTGTCTTTCTCCATAAAAGAAATCCCATAAGTGAGACTCCTTGAGATGAAGAGCTCTGGTAACTGGAGATATGGTCTTGGGTTTTAATTTTTTCATTTGCCCCCATGATTTTTTCAGGATCATGGGGGCTCCTCTTCCCTCCATTAAAGACATTTCATCCCAGCGCTGCGTGTCCCGAGCCCGTGACATCATCAATGACCCCTCACCCAGGGGCGTTGCTAGGCACAAAGCTTTACTGGGGCACTGGCCCCCTACCGCATATGCCCCTCCTGCCATACACAAATACAGACAAGCACACTGCCTCAACCCTGATAAATTCCTACCAAAATTACCAGTTGAGATAATAATGAGTGTAAGAGCATATTTGTTTTAACAAACATAAACAATTTCAACATTGCAGCTATAAAAAATAAGACATCACCAACTTTAAAAATAAAAAGTTTCCTTATACACATTCTGAAGCCGTATTTTCACGACTGTAAGGCGCACTTAAACGTCTTTTTTTCCCCTCAAAATGTGCGGTGCGCCCTTTGGTGAGGTGCGCCCTATGTGTTGTAACTGCGACTTTTGAGACCACCTCATTGAGGAGATGATGAAAGAGTGGCTGAATGTAAGGAGACCAGGTGTTTTTTTTTCCACTCATCACCATCGCTGTTAATATGTAACTCCATGCGTGCCCATCTCACAGCTGATGTGAAAAACATGGGGAAACAAATTAACGCTGTGCTCGCTGTTATTCAACCGCTCCACATCGGTGTGAACCGGACCCAGCAGGTGCAGCAGAAGCAGCGAGTTTACATGCAAAGTCAATGGTTGACGCACGTATGGGTGCAGCAAAAGGTCGGGAGCGTTTAAGCATCTGACGCACCGCCAACGCGCTGCTGCTGCTCGAGATGGAAAAATTGAAGTTTTGCTTCTGGACGCGCCGCATCAACCAATCAGAGAAGCTGATCTGGGAGCTGACAGCGAGACAGACACATCGCTCTGATGACATATATTAACGCAAATGAAAAAGGCTGGATGAATGAGGAGATGATGAAAGGCAGGTGTATGTGAGGAGACCAGGTGCTTTTTTCCACGCATCACCATCGCTGCGTGCCCATCTCACAGCCGATGTGAAAAAAAGGTGAATCAAATGAACGCTGTGCTCGCCGTTATCCTGGGGGTCTGACAAAGAAACTTCAACCGCTCGACATCGGTGTGAACCGGCCGTTCCAAGTAAGGCTGCGAGCGGCGTGGGAGCGATGGATGACAGACGGAGACCACAGTTTCAGGATAAGTGGAAGGCAGCGCCAGGCAAGTTACGCCACCGTTAGCGGATGGATTGTAGATGCTTGGACTAACGTGTCTGCTGGCTCTGTTGTTCAAGCTTTCGCAAAAGCAGGCATTATTTCTGAGGAGCTGCGCTGCACGGAAAGTGACTCTGACAGCGAAGAAGGGGAAACTGGCATGTCTGATTTAGCGCAGCTGTTTAATTCAGAAACAGAGGATGATGACTTTGATGGGTTTGATTAATACTTTGTAATAAATACATGAATAAAGCACAATCATACTCAGTTTTGCTCCCGCTCTATTTTTCTACCTGAAAACTTAATTCAACAGCAGCCTCTGGGCCGGGTCTCCTCCGTGTATACAGCGGTGGCTGGCAGGTGTTTTTTCATCTAAATAATCTAAATCTTGCAGCTATATTTGCTGTGATCAGTGGGAATAAAGTAGTTTTAATATGTTTTTAAGTGAGAAAGTCCACCTGAAAACTTCATAATTGCAGTCAGTTCATCCAGATTATTATCCTGCATATACTATTTCTGTCGGAGGCGCTCAGACCCCCACATACCAGCGGTGCGCTGACAGTAGAAATCCCTTCATCAGCAGCCTCTGGGCCGGGTAGCCTCCGGGTTCACCACGGTGGCTGGCAGGTGTTTTTCATCTAAATAATTTAAACTGCAGGCACAAGGATACCGGTAATAAAAGCGAACATATTCCGTCGGCAGGTTTCAGGATTTTAAGTTAATTTAGGAGTGATCACAGCGCTGTGTCATCTGCGATGTGTCTGTCTCATGGCCAGCTCCCAGGTTTGATTAATACTTTGTAATAAATACATGAATAAAGCACAGTCATACTCAGTTTTGCCCCCGCTGTATTTTTAAATACGCAGTAGAGGTATTTAAAGGTAGTAGAGGACATGTACCTGTATATAAAAAACGCGCCCTATAGTCCGGTGCGCCTTATGTGTGTGTTAAATACAGAACTGGGACACAAAACTGAGAGTGCGCCTTTTAGTACGGTGCGTCTTATGGTCGTGAAAATACGGTAATCATTAATTCCTAGGTTTCAGAGTTTTAGTTCAGGGGAAATGTTAACTCAACATGAACTAAGTTTTTCTTTTATTTTTTGAGCATTAAAGTGTACCTCCTATTTATCATTTTTGCAAAGTGGTCAATCACTAGACTGTGACTCAGCTTAGAAAGTTCTTCCTTTTCAACTGATAAAATAGCCAGATGATGGAGCCTGTCTTGTCCCATTGTGCACCTCAGCCAAGTGTGGAGCCTTCTCAACACACTGATTGACCTAGACTGGGATGGTGAGGGAGATCTGGATGACCTGCGTTAGTGTGGGGAACATGATGTTATCAAGCAAGTTCAAAACACACTGCATATCCTTGATGACAAGGCTTTATTTTTAAACCATAAAAAGCTTTCAAACCATTTTGAATTAAATGAAAGTTTTTTTAACTCCAAATTTGTCCTGGGGATACTGGGACAACTTCACTTGTTTAGGACCATCATGTTTCCCCCTAAGTCACTAATGTCCCCTTCTTGTTTGTGGACGCTGGTTGTTGCTCCCTCATCACCTTCATGGTCCTGTCTCTCCTGTCCTTCACCTGTCTCTTGCCTGTCAGTCTCGCCTCCTCCTCCCTTTCCTACTCCAGCACCTTCATTCTCATTCTCTACAGCAAACATTAAAAAACGTAAATCTATAATTATGTAAATATCTATCATATTGCTTATAACATTCCTAATGTAACTAGTTAGCTTAAATCACTAATTCATTACGGGACCTTACTTCCCTCTCTCTCATCTTGTTTTACTGCTTCCCTGTCTCTGCTTCGTCTGAGGAATTTCCTGATATCCATCTACAAACCAATGCAGTAATTTTCAGTTAGTAGCCTATAAATCATGTGGTTTCACTGGGAAAATAATAAAATTGACAGGTAAGAAACGTTACCAGAACTAAAAATGCGTCGTGGCCGCACAGTGTCCCATCCAAAACAGCTGAGAGCAGCGCGTTAGTTTACCTGCAGTTCATGCAGTGACAAGCGCTGACGTGGGGGCGCTAATACATCCTCAATTTGGAGTTAACAACACACTTGCTGCGCATTTGAGTAGAAATATACGTCTCCTCCCGTTGGAATTATCTAAATTGATGCATTAAAAAAATGTATCACTGTTGCAAATATTCATGAGATTTATACTGGGGCACAGCTCATTTATACTGGGGCACGTGCCCCAGTAAATGGGGTCTGGCGACGCCGATGCCCTCACCCCCCCACCATGGACTGTTCTCCCTGCTGCCCTCTGGGAAGAGGCTTCACAGCATTCAATGCAGGACCAGCAGGTTCTGCAGCAGCTTCTTCCCCACCGCCATCACACTGAGGAACTGATGAAACTATAACTGGACTCTGCATGACACTTGAAAACATCATATCACTACCAACATCAGTTGCACTATCAATGTGGATAATTTTTTATAATCCCTTCAAATCAGTGTATTCTCATTATCAGTTCGTATGAAATCGTACGAAAAGTTACACACAGTATTTCGTACATTTTTGACGTTTTTTGTTGTTGTATTTCGTCGTATTTTTACGTCTTGCCTTGAGACAAGATATCCTTGGGCATCTTACACACCATTCAATAACATAGAATTTAACATACAATTAACCCTAACCCTAAGATACAAAACAGCAAGCAACCTAGTGAGAGACATCATGAAGTATTTATTGCACTGTCCGTCCCAGTTTTACGTCCGTCCGCGGATCTCCTTTTCTCGTCTGTCTGGCTGCGCACTGATATGTTTTTTCGAGGAAAAACGTCAAAAACGTACGAAATACTGTGTATAACTTTTCTTACGATTTCATACGAACTGATAATGAGAATATGTTGTTAAAATAGAACACAACTCGATGTTCGACTGCATTTTGCACCATATTCACTTATTTGCACTGCGCTGAACCTTTCCATATCAATGCCTTTTGCACCAGGACTTTAAACTGGTTTTCCTTTTCTCCTACATTCTGATCACTGCTGCATTTTATAAATTGTAATTAATTTCACCGTCGTTAGGTTTTCATTCACTGTTGAAAAGCTATATGCATCGAAATTTCTTTTTGTATACACTTTGTGTTTACAAGATGACAATAACGTTTGTCTAAGTCTAAGGGAGCAGTGAAAACACGCACAGATCAAGGAGGGAATGAATGAATGAAGAGAATCCAGAAAACAGTAACCGAAGAGGAGGAGGATGAATGCCAAACAGAATACAGAACAGAGTAATCAACAGATTGGGAGCAGATGTGGAAAGAAGGATCTAGAATGGAGCTAGGAGAAGGAGACTGAAACAAGGGGGCAAGAGAGGGTAAAGAAGAAATACATAACAGATCAAATACAACCAGGAAACAACTAGAATAACACAAAACAGAAATGAAACCAATAAACTGGATAAGAAAATTTAAACAGAACAAAAAAGTTCAAAACTTTGACACTGAGGAATGTTAAAGTTTTAAGGCTAAATGCATTGAAAGTTTCCTTGAAAGTAGAAGCAGATAAATGTATATAAACCCTGATGCAGAGAAAAAAAAAACTTTTCTTAAAATGTTATTTATTGTGCGTTTCCAAATGCAAAAATATATCAGCACTAAATATTTACTTTACCAAATAATTAATGACAAAAATCATTACTAAAAAGTATATAGTTGTGATTCGGACACACTTTTTACGAGTTTAGTTTATAGCCGCTATTTACATGTTTTTTTTGTTTGTTATTAAATTTAGAATGAGCTCATATGTTTTTTGCGTCGACCATAACGATTTGGATCCTCCTTCTCTTCATCTCTCTGGACATCTGACACCAAACGCAGGATGTGCAGAAGGTGACGTAAACACAGTCCCTAGCAATGGAGCCCTGTGGATCAGAGACATTCATCTGGTTAAACTGAACAACATGTTGGGCATAACACACATAGGGGGTTATTAGAAGATAATTACTAACCACATCATTACGCTGTTCTTTTATTCAGACAAACATAAACAGAGTTAAATTAAAATTTTCTCAAACTATGATAATGATCATTTGACAAGCCACAGGCCTGAGTAGTTTTATTCCAGTATAAGAAGAAGGAAGCATCAAAATGACCAGTCTGATAACATAAAAGGTAAAAAAAAAAAAAAGGCACAGTTACATATCATGCCCTGTTTTAGGTAAACAGGGAACAATGGTGAACCCAGCTAGATTCCCAAACATACACATCATCAACAGCTCATCCAGGAGGTCCTAAAATAGAACAAAACCTAATCCCACTGCAGGTTTGGGATGTTTTGTTTTGTTAATAATTGATGGAGTTTGATTCTCTAGCCCAGAATTCTGATAGAGAATATCCAGAAATATTTTTTTTACCCGATCTTTGGTTAAGATGTACTTTAATTAATGAAAACACACCAACAAGCTCACATATCTACCTATTTTCATAAAGTTTTGGAGTGTTGGTGTTAAATCCAACTGAGATGCAGGTTTATGGCCTGAAAAAGGCCCTACAATGCTAAAAAAAACTTTCAATGAAATACATTTTTTCCAGAACCCTTCCCAGTTTCTATGAAAGCAAATCCCTGTTAGCTGGACCTTTGTTGTGGCCAAGGGTGGAACGAACAGTTCTTAGGATTTCTCAATAGACCAGGATGACTATTCATCTCTATTCCCCTTTTGTCTGTGCGTATTTACTGATTAATTACTGTGCATAAAGGTCTCTACAGTAAAAAAAAAAAAAAAAAAACACTTTCTTCTGGCCTCTCTGGTACAGCTCTCAACTAGTTTAAATCCTACTTAAAGGACAGGGACTTTTTTGTGTCAGTAGGCAACTTTACATCAGAGATGACAAAAATCACATGTGGGGTTCCCCAAGGGTCCATCCTGGGTCCCCTCCTATTCAATATCTACATGCTCCCTCTTGCTCAGTTAATAAAAAACATCAGCTACCATAACTATGCAGACGACACACAGCTTTACATCACCATGTCACCAGGTGACTATGAACCAATTCAAGCACTGAGGAAATGCTTAGAAGAAATCAATGCCTGGATGTGCCATCATTTTCTTCAACTGAATAAAAACCAAACTGAGGTAATAATCTTTGGACCAATAGAGGAGAGATCTAAAGTTAGCACACAGCTTCAGTTGCTTCAGCTAGTAACCACTGATCCCGCCCGAAATCTAGGTGTAGTGCTGGATTCAGACTTGAACCTCCAAAAGGATTTAAAGACAATTACAAGGTCGGCTTTCTATCACCTGGAGAACATTTCCAGGATTAAAGGACTAATGTCTCAGCATGATCTGGAAAAACTAATCCATGGTTTATTTTTAGTCGAATTGATTACTGCAACGGTTTTTCACAGGTCTGCCTAAAAAGTGGATCAGACAGCTGCAGCTGATCCAGAACGCTGCTGCCCGTGTCCTCACTAAGACTAAGAAAGTAGAGCACATCACCCCGGTTCTAAAGTCCTTCCACTGGCTCCCTGTATCTCAGAGAATAGACTTTAAAATCCTTCTGTTAGTCTATCAATCTCTGAATGGCTTAGCACCTAAATACATCACAGACCTGCTATCAGTGTATCAACCCTCCAGACCACTCAGGTCTTCTGGCTCCAGCCTGCTCTGCAGACCTAGAACCAGAACTAAACATGGAGAAGCAGCATTTAGTTCCTATGCTCCACTTATCTGGAACAAACTTCCAGAAAACTGGAAAAGTGCGGAAAGCCTGAGTTCCTTTAAATCAAGACTAAAAACACGTTTGTTTAGGATTGCCTTCAACTGCTCTAGTTAAACAGTTCAACTAAAACATATTTCCTTTAATCCAACGGTTTTTAATATTCTTTTTTTTTGTTTCTGCATTTTTTATTTTATTTTATTTATTTTTTTATTTTTTCCTACTTGCTTTGATTCTGTTTTATCTTCCTGTATTTTAATCATGTAAAGAACTTTGCATTGTCTTTGTACTGAATTGTGCTATACAAATATATCTGCCTTGCCTAAATTCATCAATAAATTACTTTATAAAGTGTTTATGTCTGATTAACCCTTTGAAGCCGTACCTCGATTTTGTAGCGCTCTCTCATGCTGGTCCTCATGGACATGGTGATTGGTGAGATCATATATGCAAAGCACTCCAGTAACGGGGTGCAGAGATGCTCCCCATACGCTCTGCTGGTCAAGCAGGCAAAGCAGGGAAGGCACCAGAATGCAAGACAGCCTGAAAGGACAGCAAATACACATAAAAAGTCACCGTGAGCTCAGGGATGGAAATGACTGAGATACATAAAAAAATTAATGATTAAATGACACGTCATTTCTAGGAACCAATTAGGAGGTAATTCTCACGCCCTACACACCTTATGTTTTTGTTTCACATTAGCATGGAATACTTATGCTGTGGTGTCACTTCTCTTCTCTCCAGTGATTGCCTGGATGGAAGAGCTAAAGCTGAAGGTAAAGTTTAAGGCTCCTATTCTTACACTCTCTGATATCCTCACAGCAGTCACATATGCCGCTCCCCCACTCATGAGAGTTCTGGATCTCCAACACTGGCTGAGGCTGGTGAATCACCATTTTAGTTTCCATGATGAAAGCTAGAAGAAAAAATGAGTCATTATAAGGAAGTTTGATCAGAGAAAAATAAACACTGACATGGCTGGAAAAAAAATGCTGTTGCATTTTCTAAGAAGAATGTTTAGTTTCCTCGTAAAACAATGTTGTTGGACAACAAGATGACAAGCTTCAGCTGATCAAACGTTTTCACCATCATCTGATGCTTAACTACATAAATCAGAAAAAATATCTTCTACTAATAAAATCAAACTGACAGGGACCATCGTACATCAGACAGCTACGTTATACAGAGAAGCTGAAATAATAAAAAATAAATCATTTCTATACATAATAGATATGATCTTTTTTCTCATAAATATATTTAATTTGGTGAAATAAATGAAAATCAAAACAATTTGGAGGCTGACTTTTTTAGTAAAAGAGCTATTTTCAGATTGCAAAAGTAACAAAACTAGTAGTATTGAAGAAAAAACAAATTTTTATAAATCTCATATAAGAAATACACACACACACACACATATATATATATATATATATATATAAAGAGAGAAATAACATATTACATATATTAACATATTTAGATGTCCCTTCTAAAAAGCGGCTGGCTCACCTCTGTGTTCGATGGTTGGGCTCTAAGGAGTGAGTCCTGGGAAGCGGATCCTGGCAATATAAATGGCTAGTGGTACGTTAGCTCTAAAATAAAAGTCTCCTCTCATCACCAGAGAGAGAGAGGACTGGATTTACTGGTTCTGCTTGAACAAGCCTTCCTCTGTCTCACTGAGCATCATTGCTGCTTTTTCATATTATATTTTAAATCTCATATTATTTTCATTAAAGTTGAAAAATATTTTACTTTTATAAGTAAGTACATTTCAGAACCTGGATTATAATACTTTCACTCTAACAAAAGAGATAAATTGGTACGTTCACTTGAGTAAAGAATGTTATCACTTTTGTCACCTGTCTAACAGTCTTTGAGTTTCTCTTTTAAATGATATCATAATAAACCTGAAAGATTATTATTTTCACCTTAACAGTGCTTTCATAATCTTTTTTTTTTCATCGTACCATCAAAACAAAAAAAATAAATTTTTTGTGTCGATGACTTTTGATGACTCAGTCCGGAGGAGGATGGCCACTGTCCTTGACGTGTCAAAAATTACGCAATTCTATAATTAAGCTTCTTTCTGCTTTGTAATTTGATCAGAAATAACATTGATTTGAATATAGTTTTATGTGACTAAACTCTCAGTTTAACCTTTGCAGTTAAAGGAAAATGTTCACGATGTGAATCAGCTTTCTCTCTCCACATTTCATCTGCAATATTGGATTTTTTAACAATAAAGAGATTCAAAGTTTTAGCAAATCTTGAAAGGAAATTTGGATGAAATAACTCAGACTGAGGGAGACGGTGTTGAAACTGTGAAAAGTTTCAGCTCAATTTGGCTCCGGATTTTCAAATATATGAATATGTTTTAAAATAAATTACATTTGTTAATGTTCTAAAGCTTTAAATGTGCCACCAAAGGTGGAACAACCAGCTTCTGGTTTTCACAATAGACCCGGCTGGTTATTCATTTGTATTCCCCTTTTGTCTGGGATAATGAATGAAGGTCTCTGCAGACACAAAACTATGATGATCTCAAAGATTACAGGTTAAATAGATATGTCAATTTTTAGAAAAACAACATTATAAACATCATTTGGGTTTATGTGGTGACTGAAAATAAAATCCTAAAAAAAAAAAGTTATTCTTATGAATTAATGAATTTATAAAGTGGGAGTTGTCTTTGACCGAGAACTGAACTCTAGACAACAAATAGATGCTGTTGTGAAAGCCAGCCTTTTATTTGATCAGTTCTGGGTTGGACTGTGACGGCGCTCTCTACTATGGCCGCCCACAGTCGTCACTCCAACGGTTACAGTTAGTGCAGAAAGCATTAGCTCATCTCCTCCCCGGTTCATCCAGACACAGATACATCGCTCCCATCCTCTCCTCCCTGCACTGGCTCCCCGTCTGTTATTGGATTGATTTTAAAATCTAAATTATTGTTTTTAAAGCCCTTCATGGTCTCATATACTTCATGGTCTTATCTTTAACTGAGATGATGATCGCCCCAGCAGAGCTCTCCGGTCTGCCAGTCAAATGGTTCTGGACGTCCGTAGGTCCTGGTATAAACAGCAGGGCGATTGTTCCTTTATGGTTACCGAACCTAAACTGCGGAACAGCCTTAAATTGTGGAACAGCCTGAGCACTAGAAATCCCAGAGATACGAGAGTCCCCCTCAGGGACTGAGGAGCTGAGTCCCTCCTGAGGGACTCAGCTCCTCAGTCCCTCCTGAGGGACTCAGCTCCTCAGTCCCCCCAACAGTACTTCACAACTTATGAATCCCTTTTCACATGTAAATCCTCCATTAGCTCTGTGGCTGGAGAACTGTTCCACCCCCTTCAGTTTCGGTTTTAGCTCAAGTCTCTCTCTTTGAGAGTGTTTTACCTGAGAGCAGGGGGGAAAAACATATTTGTAATCAAATATAACTAGGTCTACGTCATCAGTGTCGCCAACAGTGCAATGATTTCAGCACAGCCACCAGCGCAGCGATCAGATGATAACTGATCTTGACATGATTTCGGATCAAGACTCTGGCGCAGCAGCAGTACGTACCACAGGAGAACTGAGTTTATTTGAAGGGTTTTTATTGTTCAGACTGGAAGCAGAGAAAACAGGAAATCCAAAGCGGTGTCTCACTGCAAAACAGGTCAGGTGATCAGTATGATGTTGAGATGAACAGTGAGGCCAGACTTACTTCTCAGAGCTTGGAAACAGGTTGAGAGGGGGAGCAACAGTGTCCACAGAGAGAGGGGGACGAAGACCTTGGAGATACCAGGTTCTTTAGGCATTGGAGGGTGGACAGGCAGGTGAGCTCAGCTTTAGCGGATCTTGAAAGACAGCTCTTGGGGAGGAGTGGAAAGCACCGTTGAGGGAGGAACAGGAGCCAGCCTTCAGCAGGAGGAAAACTAAAGGAAAACAGAGACAAGACTGGTAAGTAAGACTATCAGAACAAGCTCAACTAACTTGGAAGTCTTGAGGAGGGACCCAGTTACCTCTGGTATAGGTAACCATCTGTCGTCTGCCTCAGGGAATCCACTCCTCTAAATACTGCTTCCTTGATTGTGGCTGATGAGTAACAGCTTGGAGCCTCACCTGCCTGGCACACCCTGAAAATGAAGGGGAGAAAACAGAAACAAAAAACTCCAAACTAAAGCAGCTCTGTGGACACAACAGATCTGTGCAATGGAAATAGCTGCATTAGCTGGAAAGGTGTAGAGAGGGAAAGCAAGAATACTTATACAATAATGACCATTATTTATTTGGGGGGGAAATATAAAAAACAGGTTCTCTTTTTTATTTTGAAGCCATGCAGTCTGCAGGCGTCTGAGCTGTTGTGATAACTGCTGGTGGCTGAATAGAGACCGGCTGAACAGAAAAAGTCCATAAGTCCAAAACCAAACTAAACAGAACCAGAACTATGACAGATTCTTGGTTTAGTTCATCCACCTGCCTAACTCTGTCCTGTGTTCATTATCATTCACCAGATCCACCTGTTCCCATTCCTTTTTAAACTGCTTGGTTCCAGCCATCAGTGCCAGATTATTTGAGCCGTAGGTGAGTTTTTTAGTGTACCCAATGTGTTATTCTGATTACCTGATCCCTCTAACAACCTTGAATCTGTCTCCCAACCCCGGATTTCCCTTTGATACTTCTTCGGATCTCTGATCTTCTTGCCTGGACTTCTGCTTCCTCATCGACACCGACTTTGGATTCTTCTTCCGGATACTCCTGCTCTTCCTCATCTGTTGGCTTCTCCTCATCGTTCGGCTCTGCAGCAGCTTTGGCTTCTGCTCCTGGGACTCCCTAGGCGGCTTCCACCGCTTGCTGTGAAAAATCATTCGGCTGGATTCCGCTCCTTCCTCTGGGCTTGGACTGAACTTAAAAACCAGGTTAGTGACTCACATGCTCGCTTCTGCATCAGAGTTGCGTGGTCATTAACCTGTGTTCCTATCTCTACAGAGATTCCAGTCATCTATTCCAAGCTGAAGAGCCACAGATCCATGAGCTCTTATTACATGCTTTGTAAAAATCACTTCAGTATCTCTTCCTGAATTCTAGTTCTGATTCCTGACAGTTTCCTTGAGCCCCCGTCGGCCTCGGAAGATAACAGATCACACCGATCCTGGATCTGCTGGAAGTTTCTTCCTCTTAAAAAGGAGTTTTCCTCTCCACTGTCGCAGCAAGCGTTTTTGGTGTGAGGGATTGCTGTCAAGTCAATGATTGTATGCAATCAGCTGGTTTTCCTTAGATTGAAAACTTTGAACCAATCTGACTGGATGATCTGGTTGAACTGTCTCTGTAAAGAGCCTTGCTGTCAATCTGTGCAATGCAAATAAAATTGAATTAACTGAACTGAATTTTTGTTTTTTGGGGCTTAAAACTTAATGGGATCAATAATGTTAGTTAGATTACAAAGGTTTTGAGTAATTTTTAGCTTTGAAATAAAAACTTTTGTGATTTTTGGTTGCAAAAGTGACAAAATATGAAAAAGCTGAAGGTGTTTGGATGTTTCTTTTTTTAGGTGCCCTCTTTGTATCAGTAACATGGATATCCTGATTTAGCTTATTTAACACTGGGGATGGTTGAAGAATAGCCAGGATAGTTTGAATATTATTTTAAAACATTATATTCAAAGAAACCTTTGCAGATAACTGCTTTCCTTGATGGTAATAAGAAGCTTCTCCAGTTTCATTTTAATTGATTAAATAGTTATTGAAACTGCTTTCAAATAACATTTTTGTTTTGCAGGTCTTTGTATATAAAATAATATCTAACCCTCAATCATAATCATTTCCTCATCAAAAAAGTATATTTGTTGAAATTACATTATTCATATAAATCTGACCCTGCACAAAACCAACTCTGTACTAGAGTTAGAATTGACCAAACACACATCATGTCTTTTAATCTATGGAAAGAAGAGGGATTATCTAAACAGAATCAAAGCATGCATTGGGATGAAACTGAATTAAAAGGGACCCCTGGCTGGTATTCACATTTTTCTACCATATCATAGTAAAGTGTTTTCATTCAGCCCAACCTAACACCTCTGCCATGCTGTATGGGACGCAGGCATCTGGTTTAAAGATTCTTGACAAATGTCCTAAGATGATTAACAAATATATATAAAACAGGTTCTTTTTTATTTTGAAGCCATGAAGTCTGCAGCTATCCTGCATTATCCTACTTTGCTTCCTGCCAACTCATTTACAGCCTCGCCTCAGAAATCCAATAGAGGAAAAACACAGAGTACATGTCAGATTAAATAATACTACTTTTGCCATAGTTTCAAGGTGTTGCTTTATTGTATGTCTCGTACCATGTCTTTCGGTTGTGCTGTTCTTTCTGCAACTCTTTGCAGGTGATGAAGCAGACTGAAAATGTTTTATCATTGTCTCCTTTCTATCTCCTCTTTCTTTCATCATTTCTCTTTTTTTTCTTCTGTTTTTTTCTCTTATGCTCTATTTACATTGCAGTGTCCATATAAACTGTAAAACTCCCTGCTGCAAACAAGTGGAACAATATAGCGATAGCCGTACTGCTCCATTTGTGAAAGTAAAATCTTTTTGGCATCTAGACAATTATTCTTGTATTTATTAATTATTGCCACATTGCCAGACAGGACACTGTAACAAAAAAAAAAAAATCCAATAGAGAAAAACTCCTTTTTAAAAACCCCTGTGATTCAAGCTGTACAACCCAGATGGAGTTAAACCTTCCTTTATGGATCCGAGTGTAATCAGGACCAAATGCATTTTATAAAAAATCTTTTAGGTTAATCACTGTGTATAGTTATGCCTTACATTCTGTTCTGCTGGTTAATTATCCTAATCAGGTGTGTTAATGTTTAAAAAACTGATAAAGTAAAAACAATATTCTAAGCAGAAAGGCAGACAGTTGCCTCTCATAGCAACCCAGACTCTGACGTTGCTCATGTCTTTAGAAAGATAGAATTATTTTTCTAACTTTCATTTAAAAAATAGTTTGACCTCCTTTGAATTGTAATGCAAACAGAAAACATACTTTCAGGCTCTTCAGTCCCTCATAGACGAACACCGTTCTACGACAGTGACTGGACTCTTAACTCAATCATTAACATTCAATCATCAGTTTGAAACCACATTCCTCCGTCTTAGAAACAATCCTTTCAATAGTTCTTAGTGTTTCAACAATGCTGACAAACTGGCCCATGCCTTTTGCTTGACTGTAATGCCTTGCTCATGGCTGTGATGCATACAGAACTGTACTGCAAGAATCCTTTTGAAAGTTTGCAGAGCTGAACATAAACATGACAGGCTCATGGAATTCATTGCATTTTGCTCGTATCACCCACCAGCCTCACTCTGCAGCGTGCTGTTCCCAGGAGTCTGACCTTCTGCATCCTACGGGTATTGATGCAGCCAGGGATCTTGTTTTTGTTTTTGTTGTTGTTTTTTTTCCCCATTCCTTTTATCACATGTCGGGGGGTTTCTATAAACAGCTGAGTTGTTTCAGTCCTTATATTCCACATCCAGTGACCCGTTATTTATAGCTTTAATATCATTTTCACAGATGTTTTTTAAATAATAGTATTTTCATCAACTGGTTTTTGAGTAGAAACAAAGTGCTTTTAATGTTGTTATTGTTTCCACCGTCTCTTTACCTGTGTCAGCATGAAACTAAATGTCTGAGGTTTAAACAGTGCAATGCTCCTTTAAAATACAGAGTTGTTTAAAACCCATTCATACCATGTACTGCGGATATGTGTTAATTCAGCAATTTGAATAGGATATAAATGTGTTAGTGTTCTCCTTTGTTCCTTGCCAAAAATGATACATTTCTTCAATAAAGGACCCCTTTTCAACATTCTCCTTCATTCTCTCTCTATTCTCCATTTTGCTGAATTTGTTTGTTCAACTTCTTATTTTATGTTCTCTCTGCTTTTTTCACATATTTCTCATCATCTCAACTGTGACTCCATCCTGGAGAGAAACATCAGCTGTGCTGCTGCCATCAACACCTTTGTTTCTAGATGTTGGAGCTTGGCCTGTTTTCCAGTGTAGTCCTGTTTCTCTGACTGTGACTAACTGGATGTGCTCTCTTCATCCTCTGACATGGGAGCTGGCTCGGAGCTCGTCTGCCTGGCTGTGTGTTTCCTGGACGGGGCCGCCTGTGGAGCTGGTTGACAGTTGCCTTTTGTATCTATGCTTCTTTTTCTATGTCTGCTTCTGTCTCCTTGAACCCCAGTGGGCCTCAGCAGATGGCCGCTCACACTGAGCCTGGTTCTGCTGGAGGTTTCTTCCTGTTCAAAGGGAGTTTTTCCTCTCCACTGTCGCTACACGCATGCTTAGAGTGAGGGATTGCTGAAGAGTCAATGAGTCGATGCAATCAGCTGGTTTTCCTTAGATAGAAAACTTTGAATCAATCTGACTGGATGATCTAGCTGAATTGTTTCTGTAAAATGCCATAAGATGACATGTGTTGTGAATTGGTGCTACATTCAATAAACTGAATTGAAAAATTCTGTTATATTTAATCTCCAAAGTCCCAAAGCAATGCAAGCTGGAACATTTATCAGTCCATTGTTTCTTTCAGAGCAAAACCATGGCAAGAGAACAATGCAGTCTATTCAGATTTATTTCCCTTTATTGATACAACCTGAATCAGGATATTATGGATTACATGTCTAGATATGGTTTCTACAGAATATTTACAAAAGATAAACTTTCTTAGGTCAAAGAATTTCTGCGGCATTCCAAGAACCAAAACATTTCTTTCCCCAGATGGTGACTTTAAATTCATACGCCTTTGTTTGTGATGATGTATGTTTGAGGGTTCCTCAGTTTTATCTCCCGAGACATCTGACACCAGACACAGCTGCAGCAGAACATGGAGTACAACCAGTCCGATTGGAGGGTGCCCTGGAGGTCACAGCAGTTTTAATGTCATCAGACATCAAGGAAAACACAATGAACCAGTCAATTCATCTTTAATCAACTTACATTGATGCCATAACGTTGTCGTACAGAGAGCCTCATGGACATGGTGATTGCAGAACCACCAAACATGTCCAGCAGGGGGAGACATTCATGCTCTCCAAACTCTTTGGATGTCCTGCATGCAAAGCAGGGCAAGCACCAGTAGGCAAAACAACCTTCAAGGAAGCAAGAATATACAGGTGATGGACGCAAATATAAACGAGGGTCCCTGAATCTGCTTAATCTCACTCTGATGTTACTTACAAGTCGGAATATCTTTGAAACAGTCAAACAAGTCAGTGCTCCATTCCTGAGAGCTCAGAGTTACAGGGATTGACTGAGGTTGCTCGATCACAATTGTATTGGCCATGATTAGGTCTAAAAGAAAAGATAAAAATATATAAGAAATGCTCTTTCCTTCCATTTTCTACACGAGTCTGTTTAAACTTCACCACAAATTCTAACTGGATTATTTTCAATCAAATTTGTTTTGAACCAAATAAAAAACCTTGCAAGTAATAAAATCCAGATTTTTCATTGCATCAAATGATCTTAGCTGATAATCTCACTGATGATGACATCCAGAATTTCCCTACTTTGGGGTGATTAATTCTATTCTATTCTATTCTATTATATGCTGCAGAATGTAACATAAATTACAGTTAGAATAAAATGTTTGTTTATATCAAGGAAAGTTAGCACTTGCTGAGTTTAAATTAAATTCCCCTATGCATGAATAAAATGATCCCTTTCATGATTTGAATATAATTGCAGGAAGATGCACTTAGAAGCACCAAACATTTATGTCTATCCTTAAAGGACAAAATAACTTCATAGAATTTTCTTATTTTTCTGAACCTTGTTGCACAGAACCAATGAAAACAAATGTAATCAGCAAATGTACTTTTTAAAAGAACAAGTTTGGCATCTCACCTTTTGTGCCTGAGCTCTGGGTTGGGCGTCGTGTCACTGATGCTCCCTTCTCCGAAAAGTATTATGAGTCAAATCAGAAAGATCAGGATGTCATGAGGTAAAAACAAACCAGACACACAGGTTCCTCCTCCCTCTCCACCAAACAGCCTTTGTTTTAAATTGTACCAGGGAAAAAATTACTTGGCAGGTTCTAACGCCGCTGTACTCAGCTATTTTTATACACCAACAATTCTGTTGAGAACTTTTTTTATATATATATACGTCAGTAGATTGAACTTCATCTGTATTTACTGACAAACACTTTATGGAGACAAGCAAAGAAAGCATTTTCTAGTGAAATTAAATAAAACTAGAAAAGCACTCAGAGGTTGCATACATCCGCCAAGAAACAAAAACCCCACTGGCCACCCCGTGGCCACCCACTGGCCACAAATTTACACTGGCCAGTGTAAATTGTAGTAACATCAGATTAGCATTTCCTGCACAGCTGGCAACATTAAAAATCACAGAATAAACCAGGATCTGAGGAGGTTTTTACTGAAGTCTTTCTGATTTCTACAGGCAGGTTTACCACTATAGTAGATGCAAACCCTAAAATTACGGCTTTTAGTTTCAGTGGCCAACCCAAGATTTTTAGTGGCTCAATTGGCCCCCGCTATGAAACATTTCTGGAGGCGCCACAGATGTGAATGAGCTTTCACCTGGGACTCTTTGAACGAAAACATCATCAGAAAGTAATTGCTTTGATCTACAAGTCCTTCTCAAAATAGCATATTGTGATAAAGTTCATTATTTTCCATAATGTAATGATAAAACTTGAACATTCATATATTTTAGCTTCATTGCACACTAACTGGAATATTTCAGGTCTTTTATTTTCTTAATACAGATGACTTTGGCATCCAGCTCATGAAAATCTAAAATTCCTATCTCACAAAATTAGCATATCATGATAAAGGTCTCTAAACGAGCTATGCACCTAATCATCTCAATCAACAAATTAACTCTAAACACCTGCAAGAGATTCCTGAGGCCTTTAAAACTCCCAGCCTGGTTCATCGCTCAGAACCCCAATCATGGGTCAGACTGCCGACCTGTCTGCTGTCCAGAAGGCCATCATTGACCCCCTCAGACAAGAGGCTATGACACAGAAAGATGTTTCTGAACCAATCGGCTGTTCCCAGAGTGCTGCTGCATCGAGGCGCCTCAGTGGGAAGGAAAAAGTGGCAGAAAACGCTGCACAGCCAGAAGAGGAGACCGGATCCTGAGGAAGATTGTGGAGAAGGTTCAATTCCAGACCTTGGGGGACCTGAAGCAGTGGACTGAGTCTGGAGTAGAAACATCCAGAGCCACCATGAACAGGCGTGTGCGGGAAATGGGCTACAGGTGCCGCATTCCCCAGGTCAGCCACTTTAGAACCAGAAACAGCGGCAGAGGCGCCTGACCTGGGCTACAGAGAAGCAGCTCTGGACTGTTGCTCAGTTTGACACGTCATTTGGAAATCAAGGAGCCAGAGTCTGGAGGAAGACTGGGGAGAAGGAAATGCCAAAATGCCAGAAGTCCAGTTTCAAGTAGCCTCAGTCAGTGATGGTATCACATGGTATCACTGGGCTCAGTTAGCCTACCAACTCTCCTGACCTGAACCCCACAGAGAATCTGTGGGATATTATGAAGAGAAAGTTGAGAGACACAAGACCCAACACTGTGGATGAGCTAAAGGCTAAATGCTATGGAAGCATCCTGGGCCTCCATGACACCTCAGCAGGCTGATAGCCTCCATGCCACACCGTATTCCCCACCAAGTATTGAGTGCATAACTGTACAGAATTATTTAAAGTTTGACTATTTTTGTATTAAGAACACTTTTCTTTTATTGGTCGGATGAAATATGCTAATTTGGTGAGATAGGAATTTTGGTTGTATGCCAGAATCAGCCGTATGAAGACAATAAAAGACCTGAAATATTTCAGTTAGTGTGCAATGATGTTTTATCATTACATTATGGAAAATAATGAACTTTATCACAATATGCTAATATTTTGAGAAGGACCTATGTTATTAAAAACTTGCCATACGGCTTAAACAGTTTGAATTGCTTAAATTAATAGAAATAATAATAGATTTTAAATATGTCTACATGAAAATGTTTTTTTCTTTTGCAAAATTCTTCTTTAAGACAATCAGTGTCCTGCAATAAAAAAAGACAATCAAATTCCTTTCAATGATGAGCAGCAGAGGCGACAACAATGCGTCTATCTTTGTCCATTCCTCTTTCACACTTGAAGGCTTTAAAGGCATCCTGTTTTTCAACTTCTTATAAACCTGTAAGTCAGACTCACTGACTGGAACAAGAGGAAAACAGAAAGCAAAAGTTTTGAGTCCATTCAAAGTGGAATTCAGGAGGCAGGGCTACAATCTTTCGATCATCATGACTCCAATTAATACACTTTTAAAACTATAGCCCTTAAACCTAATCTATTCTTTTAAACTTGTCTTAAGGTGAATCTATTGAACCAACCTTATTGTGACCCTTCAACTGTGTTTTCTGCTTTCACTTTTACCTGTATTGGAAGTTGTGTGCTGCTTCATTTTTTAAGATGAAGGAGATTGTCCAGAAAGTAAAACTAAATATCTAAAAATAACCAAACAGGTTATGAAGGCTATGAATCATGATTTGCTCTGAGCCTATTTCTTCTAACATTCAGTGAAGTTTAAAATGCCACCAAACATCTGCAGCTAATTTACACATTTAAACTTAAAGGAAATGGGAGGTGATGACACATAAAGACTGAATAATCCCTCAGCTGAATATTCTATCATACAGATTGAATGAAAACCAAAGATTGTTTTTCAAGTCCATCAAATTTAAAACAAAATGTGACGGATTCTCTGTAAAACCCGATAAGGAAAATGGCCCCAATAAGTCCTGAGGTCTGGGTTCATCTCATGTTCTGAATCACCTCAAAACCAAATAGGAAATAGTGTCATCCAGGCTGCAGGAACCAGCAGGAACCAGTATTATACCTGCATCTGGAAACAGATGCAGGTATAATACCAGGCCGTCTTCCTTTAGAGGTTGCCACAGCGACTCTTTACAGACCCCATAATTCCCTGCAGGGACGATGGATTCCTGTTTGTCTGGAGATGAGTTAGTTACAATCTCTGGAGGACAGAACATCTGGGTCTCCCTCCTGGACTTGTTACATTAACATCCAGGTAGCAGATAAGATAATACATTTAAATCTACAACTATGTGTTTATGAATTCTCCTAACATTGGTTGTTGCTATTTGAATACAAGATTTTGGTAAAATGGGACTTTGTCAGCCAGAAGAAAAAGTATTCAGGAAGTACTCCACATACCTAAATAAACTGCAGTTCTATTTGCTTCCATTAGTGTGAGAAGCAGATATGTTCGTACCGTCCACTGCTGACAGCACTATCTGGGGCTTCTGTTGATAACAGCTGCATACTGAAGCTGGATGACCTCAGCTGATGAGCAGACTCAGCATGACCGACCGGGAGTCTCATCCTGTTCCAATCTATGAACTTTGCTCCAGAAAAAGCATCGATTCTGCTGGACATGTGAGGAGTAGTGCTGTTCCGTTGATGATGAAAGGATTCAGTGTACTCTTTAAATATTGCACAGCCGCATGTGCAACACCTGCAAACAGTTCAGTGCACTCAACTCCACAACCTGGACTTTTCTAAGGCATGTTTTGGCAAATAATTCACAGTAAAGAAAGCATAGATCAAAGAAAACATCCTGAAATAAGAGAAAATTATTTAAAAAAAAAAACAATACAAAAACTAGTTTGACTGAAGAATTCAGAGAAGCTTCAATTTTCACCAGAAAAAACAAGAACAGTTAAAATAAACCTCATGGTGCTGATTTGTTGAAATAATTCTGTGATTTGTGCATGAAGCTGCATGTGTGTAGTTTCTATTGGATCTTCTCTTTAAATGATTATTGCCCAGATGCTCAGCTTAGCTCAGACTACAGAGAATAATAATATGCTAATGACAAAATACACATTCCTGTCAGCATATAAGCATATGCCTAAAGTCGCTGTGTGTTTGTAATATCATCACTAGGTGGAGGAGACTGTGCAAGATTATTCTAAAAAACATTCAAATCAGTTTTTGCTCAGTCAACTCAACTCAACTTTATTCATAAAGCTCTTTATGTCACGGCTCAGAACAGGGGACCCAGTATTCAAGGCCGACAGATGATTAAAAATTTTTATTTAAAAACTGAGCTGCAGTTAGGGTGTCTAAGGAAGTAACCTCTGCAGAAAGGAAACACAGGTTAGTGACTGGAGGAGGAAGATAATGAACGTGAGTCACTAACCTGGTTTAATAGTTCAGTCCAAGCACAGAGAACGGGGTGTAGGGTCCAGCCGGTGGCCTGCCAACAGCATGCGGCCGGCCCCGCCCAGAGTGTGCCAGATGCTGCAGCCCCAGAAGACCGAGATGAAGCAGGAGACCAGATCCAGGCAGACAAAGGAGGACAGGATGATCCAGAGGGCGAAGCCAAAGGCGGGGTCGAGGACGTGCTCAGGATTTAGAAACAGGAGATCAGAAGTCCAAAGAGGTTCCAGGGGGAAAACCAGGTCAGTGACAGGAAACAGCTCCAAGTTTATCAAACAGGCAGAATCCAGCAGGAGTCCAAATACAGGTCAGGCAAACAGATCAGACAGGAACAGGCAGGCTCAGTGGTTGAGAGGCAGAACAGGATCAGGTCATCAGAAACACTGAGGTCCTGCTGGCACACCACTCTCTGGAGAACAATCTGGCCCGATGACTGGAAGCAGGCAGGTTAAAACAGATCAGATGGAAACAGGAGGGCTTAGTGGTTAAGAGGCAGAACAGGCAATCAGAAAAACTCAGGTAGCACTGAAAGTTCTCACCACTGGCTCGTGACTCACCCGCTCTGATGACTGGAAACAGGCAGGTTAAATAGAAGCAGGAGCAGGTGGATCAGATTAACGCCAATGAGAAAACGGACTGAGCTAGGCAGGTGAATGAAATTAGATATTAAGCCAGTCATCGGCGCCAAAATCATGACACTTTAAAACAATCACAGCTGCCACAAAGTGCTGTACATGTGAAGCTTAAAGTAAAAATGATTTAATAACAACATAGAAGTTTAAACGAATAAAACAATAAAATAAATTAATTCAAACAAATAAAACCATATAAAAACAATAAAACACGCGAAAAATTAGAATAGGTTAATGTTGTGTTACAGCCTGGTTAGATGCGCGTTCAAAACTAGATTTTAACATCTAGATAAATTGGTCTGCTTTCCTCTTTAAAGGATGGAAATGGGATATTTTAGATAAAAAGAACTTAGAAATAGTTTTGTGAAGAACTAAAGGGGTATTTTTTAGATGAACTATGATAAGTATCACACACCATTTCTCCATGTGGTTCTACAGACTCTTCTAAGCTTCTTCTGGACTCATGAGTAACAGGATGAAATCAGTTGTTTGTTTTTGTTGGTATAACTATCTTGTTAGACTTGTGCTGCTTTGTCAATTTGATTTAATTTAATGCTGCAAATGTAGCACATGGTTTTGCTATGGACCCTACACTATTATAAAAAATAAAATAAACATCTTCAAGCAGTTTTAAATCTCTTATTTGTGAGATCTATTGTTTCCATCATCTTATTTTGATTTACAATAAAAGAGACACTCAAGGTACTGTCTGTAATGACACAGTAACAACACAGAATACAGCGCAGAGGCAACTACTGGGCCATACTATTGACTTAAATGAAAAATAAAAAATAATCTAAGCTCCGTCACCCAAGGTGTGCTTACTTTTATTTCTATTTTTTATTGTTTTGGTGACGTAATTTGCAAAAAACCATGCCAAAAATACAATTTAAAGTTCTCTTTGTAGACAAAACTTTCATTTTTTAGAAACTGAAGACAGCATATTCATAACTGTTACAGTTTGTCCAAAATCATATTTCAAATAACACAATATTGAAGGAAAAGTCCAAATCTACAGTGTGTGACATCACAGGACAAACTTAACAGGACAGGACTTTTTAATGAGGCCAAACGATTTTTATTTTGCTCTCATGCCCACAAATTTGTAACTTTGTAATGACTCTAGGTTTTATGGTTTTCCTTAAAATCCCTCCAAAGCTCCCCAATGTCAATCCATTTCAGCCCGTTTTTACATTCATTTCCAGCAAGCTACCAGCAGAAAAGCCGCTTTGACAAACTATTTTCCCATTCAATTCAGTTTATCTATATAGCACCAATTCACAACACACATCATCTCAAGGCACTTTACAGGTGCTGGTCATAAAATTAGAATATCATGAAAAAGTAGATTGATTTCAGTAATTCCATTTAAAAAGTGAAACTTGTATATTATATTCATACATTACATACAAACTCATATATTTCAGATGTTTATTTTGTTTAATTTTGATGATTACAAATGACAACAAATGAAAATCTCAAATTCATCATATCAGAAAATTAAAATATTACTGAAGACCAATAAAAACAAAGGATTTATAGAAATGTTGGCCAACTGAAAAGTATGAACATGAAAAGTATGAGCATGTACAGCACTCAGTATTTAGTTGGGCCTCCTTTGGCCTGTATTACTGCAGCAATGCGGCGTGGCATGGAGTCGATCAGTCTGTGGCACTGCTCAGGTGTTATGATAGCCCAGGTTGCTCTAATAGTGGCTTTTAGCTCTTCTGAATTGTTGGGTCTGGTGTATTGCATCTTCTTCTTCACAATACCCCATAGATTTTCTATGGGGTTAAGGTCAGGAGAGTTTGCTGGCCAATTAAGAACAGGGATACCATGGTCCTTCAACCAGGTACTGGTAGCTTTGGCACTGTGTGCAGGTGCCAAGTCCTGTTGGAAAATGAAATCTGCATCTCCAAAAAGTTGGTCAGCTGCAGGAAGCATGAAGTGCTCTAAAACTTCCTGGTATGTGGCTGCGTTGACCCTGGACCTCAGAAAACACAATGGACCAACACCAGCAGATGACATGGCACCCCAAACCATCACTGACTGTGGAAACTTTACACTGGACTTCAAGCAACGTGGATGAAGTGCCTCTCTTCTTTTCCTCCAGACTCTGGGACCTTGATTTCCAAAGGAAATGCAAAATTTACTTTCATCAGAGAACATGACTTTGGACCACTCACCAGCAGTCCAGTCCTGTTTCTCTTTAGCCCAGGCAAGACGCTTCTGACGCTGTCTGTGGTTCAAGAGTGGCTTGACACAAGGAATGCGACAGCAGAAACCCATGTCTTTCATACGTCTGTGTGTGGTGGTTCTTGAAGCACTCACTCCAGCTGCAGTCCACTCTTTGTGAATCTCCCCCACATTTTTGAAGGGGTTTTGTTTCACAATCCTCTCCAGGGTGCGGTTATCTCTCTTGCTTGTACACTTTTTTCGACCACATCTTTTCCTTCCCTTCGCCTCTCTATTAATGTGCTTGGACACTGAGCTCTGTGAACAGCCAGCCTCTTTAGCGATGACCTTTTGTGTCTTGCCCTCCTTGTGCAAGGTGTCGATGGTCGTCTTTTGGACAACTGTCAAGTCAGCAGTCTTCCCCATGATTGTGTAGCCTATAGAACTAGACTGAAAGACCATTTAAAGGCTTTTGTAGGTGGTTTGAGTTAATTAGCTGATTAGAGTGTGGCACCAGGGGCCATCAATTTTGAACCTTTTCACAATATTCTAATTTTCTGATATGATGAATTTGAGATTTTCATTTGTTGTCATTTGTAATCATCAAAATTAAACAAAATAAACATCTGAAATATATGAGTTTGTATGTAATGTATGAATATAATATACAAGTTTCACTTTTTAAATGGAATTACTGAAATCAATCAACTTTTTCATGATATTCTAATTTTATGACCAGCACCTGTATAGAGACAATTCAACCAGATCATACAATCCGAATCGTTCAAAGCTTTCTATCAAACGTCAGGTATACACCGAACGATTTTTTTAATCGTTGCACGCAGCTACAGTTCACACTGTACGACTAAACCGCAGGGTTTAAACGTTAACAGCTCCAAACGCTCTGATGCCATCTACCTGCTCTCACTGTACGTCTAAAAACCAGGTGGGACTCAGCTCCGCATTGAGATGGTGCTACTGGGACTCGTCTATCTGGAAGCCAAACCAGTAGCAGAGGAACATGAAGCTCACTAGAGTGAAACGCGCTGCCTTGGATATTTGGGCGATTTAGTGCTGAAAGCCCTAAAAAGAAAAGGAGACGACGGATTTGGACAAAGACATGGCTGAGCTAACGTGGCTACTACGGTCTGACAGTTTGACAGATTTGTCCACGACCACCTCATGACCGACTGAATTTCCAACATGTTTGATTTTCTCCCAACCTTAAAATTCCAGATCTAGAGGTGGTCGTTAGAGGCTGATCGCCCCTCGTTAGGCTCGTCAGGCTGATAGTCAGACCGATCGAAAAGGGCAAAAAATCGCACAGTGTAAGCCCTTCAGGGAACCCAGCTGATTATATCGACATATTGACTCTTCAGCAATTTCTCACACCAAGCATGCTTGTAGCGACAGTGGAGATGAAACAAAATAACAACAAAATATTCAAGTCTTTCTAAAAGAATATTATGATCAACTGGATCAAATGCAGCACTGAGATCCAACAGGACGAGCACAGATACAAGTCCATTATCTGAGGCCATGAGATATATATATATACTTTTTTTACAACCGTTTCCAGTTTTCGTAGAGAGCTGATTTGTTTGGAGGGATTTTTACGACATCTTAAAATTGATTTCCGAATAGAAATCAGCAGAAACTCAGGTGTGACAAAAATATTTACCATCATCCTAAATATTTTTCTGAATTTCACGTAGATATGAAATGAAACACAATCGAGGAGGAGGGACGGCTGTCAATCACGGTGAAACTATTGCTTTAAAAGCCATTTCTGATCTTGGTGCTCATTTGTTTAGAAGTGTTTTGGAGATCTGGCCGATCATCTTAACATGGATCTCAATGTAATCTAACCAGACAAACAGGTTTGACAAACATTTCCATTCATTAACCTTATTGAATAGAATCGAATAGAAATATAGTACTCAACTTTATTGTCGTTACACTGCCACAGGTGCAAAGCAACGAAATGTAGTTTAGATAATTTAAATCGAGTGGAATAACAATCAATAACAAGGAAATGGATTCCATATCACTGCTGGGTCTGACACTATGCTTAAGGCACAATCCTGCTAGACTTTCAAAATAAGAGACCTGGTACTCCGCAAAATAAAAGCCTCTACATTGTTTACAGCAGTTCGTTGCATTCATCTGCCTCCTCAGAAGTTCTGCTTCCTGTGACTGTTGGGTCACTTAGTCATAGTCTGTCAGCCTTTGTGGACTCAGGAGCTGATACCGAGTTTATGGATGGGGACCTGGCCGGGCGACTTGGCATTAAACTACTTACTTCAACAGACTCTCAGAAGGTATTAGCCTTGGATGGGCATCAACTTAATCCGTCTTCTCTCATGACAGAGCTGGTGGAGCTTGTGGGTGGTAACCGTGTTGAAGAGTTATCATTTCTTACTATAGATTCACCTCAGGTTGCTGTCATTCTGGGTTGAACTGGCTAACCAAACCCAACCCACACATTGGTTGGCAGAGAGTGGAAGTGTTAGATTAGGCTGCTTCCTGTTTCAGCTCCTGCCTACGTTCAGCTAAGTCTGAGTTTAGCTAACTGTGAGGATTCTGATTATTATCCTGATCTTTCTAAGGTCCCTGAGGAGTATCATGACCTCCGAGAAGTTTTTAGTAAGAGTAAGGCCACAGCTCTACCTCCACACAGGCCATATGATTGTGGGATAGATCTACTGCCAGGTACCACACCCCCCAGGGGTAGATCGTATTCCTTCTCTGAAACACATCTCAGAGTCACTTATAGCTCGTCCCTCATCTTCTCCTGCTGGTCCAGGCTTCTTTACTGTTGGAAAGAAGGACGGATCCCTCAGGCCACCCACCCGATTCATTGATGGGGGGCCCTGCCTACACGGTCAACCGTCTCCCGGTCTAGAAGGAGATGCAGAGGACTCCAGTATTTAGTTGACTGGGAAGTTTATGGAACTGAGGAGAGGTCCTTGCTTCCAGCCCGATTCATTCTGGATAAGGAATGGATTAGGGCTTTCCATAGGGATCACCCTGATCCACCTGTTGGGGTGTCTGGAATCCGACCATGAGGGGGGGGGGGGGGGGTTATGCCATAATCTTGGCGCTGATGGCTGGCTTGATTGTTTGACCCTTTCACCTGTCTAATTTGCCCAGTTCTTCATGACTGTTCATCTTATCCACCTGGTTCCTAATGCTATTTATGCTGCCTGTTTGCCTGCCATCAGTGCCAGATTATTCCAGCTGTTTGTGAGAGTAACGCTAGAGATTATATATCACTCTGATTCTCTGATGCTGACCTGTTTCAGCTTATGGGACGTGCAGTTTTTGCTTTGCCCCTGTCTTTGCTCTGTTAGTCTGATCTGTTCTGGACTGATTCCTGGATTCTGCCGGCTGACCAAACTTGGACTATTCTTCTGACTTGGATTCTCCTCTGGTACCTCCTCGACTCTCTGATCTTCTGGCCTGATAATCTGATTCTGCAACGACTCCAGCTTTGGATTTCCCCTCATGGAACTGCTGCTCCTCGCCGTTTGCATGACGTCAGCTCATTAACCAGCTCTGTTCGTCACTCAAAATTCTGGGGGCAGCTTCCACCACAAGCTGTATAAGTGAATTCGCCCCAGCTGATGAGCAGCCGCACGTTTATGATTGAATAAACGCTTGTTTGAAATCACCCTGATCTTGAATATCGGGTCCTAAGTTCAGAGCTTCTGACAGTCTGATTGGTTTGGATTTCTCTTTATTCTTAAGAAAGGGAATAATAATAAAAAAGTTAAATATTTTATTGACTCCACGCAATGGGGTTAAATCCATCTGAATCATATGAAACATGGGTGCTGAATAACAGAGAATCACACGGGGAAAATTATTTTCAAAAAGTCTCTTGAAGAAAACTCAGAAATTACTGGTTCCTCTGTTGGGCAACGTTCACTCTGCAAGCCTTAACGCAGAAAACTGAGTCTTTAGGGAATGCGTTTTCCGTGCGTATGTTTAGTGGTTCACCTTACCTTCATGATGTCCTGTATCTGACTTCAGTGTGAACTGTTTGAGGCTCTAAATTTTCCTGCATGCAGTATAAAAAAAAACAAGTTAACAGAGAAAAATAAGTGTTATGTTTGGTTTTTTTTTTTACTGTATCAACAGGTTTGTGAAATGTCTGAATACGTGTGGCATTTTAGGGAGATCTGGCTGCCATATTAGTGCAAGAAACGCTGACACACCCAGTAATAGTGAGCCAGGGATTTTAATAATCATCGTGTCAAAGACACCATTGAATCACATATGCTAGCGCCTCTCATCTCACCTCACATTTGAGATTAAAGAAGAGGAAAATATCCTTAAATAAAATTAAACAATACAAATTGTCCCATTTAAACCTTATCAATGACAAAAATGTCTATGAATATTTTTAACGTTTTTGTACAACTGTGTCGTCAGAAGCTTAAACTTATTCAAAAAATGTGTTTCTCAATTAAGTCAGTAAAGCTACAACCGATGTTCGACTCAGCAGCTTCAGGCCGCTCTAAGCGTGACTGTGAAACGAAAACCAGCTGGAAACGCAGCAGGAGGAGGCAGTGAAACAAAATGTACACCAGCAAATTTCATCAAGATGTTTGTAAAGTACTGAATATATGAAAGTTTAGGGAAACCGTGGCATGACGTGCATCACATGAAGTCCTAGACCTTTAAGCTCCATTTATTTTCCCTCCCAAGAACTGAATTTGGGAAATGTCTGCACTAAACACTAACACACACACACACAGAGCCGAGGCCACATGTTCAGCAGCCGTCCTGTTGCATCCACCATAGATGAACCCAATGAACTCTGCAGGGAGAGAGCAGGCAGCTAACGGCTGCTGGGAGCAAAGACCAGAAGAGAAGCGGAGCAGAACTCAGAGTCCATTCAATGAGAGGAATCTGAGCAGAAATCAACTCAAATCAAGTAAGTTTCATTAAAATTATATACTTAGCAGCCAAATTTGTGACTTGTTGTTTTCTGCTTGCGTAGATAAAAATCAGAGTTAATTTATAAAGAGAGCCAAAACCTGCATTAATATATCTTAATTGGTAAACGTGTAATCTCTTTCTTCTGTTTTGACCTTTATGCTAAGCAGATGCATGTGGGATCTGCAGAAAAACACCAACCAGTTAAGATAACTGATACCAAACATAAAATACTAGCAGGTCTGAAACCAAAAGACCAAGTTAGTCCCTCTGATTCAATGCTGGTTTGTTTCTGACAGGTCATTCAAAGTACTGATGACTTTGCAAACTTTGTTTTAGGTGCAGATTTAATCTAAAGCAACTATTTGGACTGTTTCTCTAAGCTAAAGCGAGGAGTCGAAAGGCATTTGAAAGTTTTGAAAGTAGAGACAGAAACATGTTCCAGAGTAGGGAAGCTTTGTGAAGCTGAAGTGGAGCAGAGAAAAGAAAACACCACATGGAATCCGGTTGTTCTTGAAGCATCGAATGTCTCATACTCTACAGTCGGCTGAAAACATGTAGACATATGGTGACAATGAGAAGGAAGTGTGACGAACTCAATGTTTCTGTTTAAGATGTTTGTTTTGAAGCAGGACTGAGATGAAACCTCTTTGGTGGCAGAAACATGGCTTATTTACAGGAAGTGTATTTTTAACTATGTTCATTATTCCACCAGCTTCAGGTTTTAGATATAAGACAGTTATACCTTTAGTTCATGTTTCTTTGACATCCATTCAGGTTACTTTGTGGTTCTGAGTTATTCTGGAGTTCTCTTTCTATGTTATCTGCCTTTAATAATGTTTTTAAACCTTAAATCACTGCTGTCAAACCTGCATTGTTAAACGCTGATGTATCCTTAAGTTCTCTTCTAACCTTCGCCTTCTGACACATTGTTATTTGAGGCAGTGAAAGTCTGGTCAGAACTGCACATAAAATAGATCCATTTTGCAATTAAGGTGTGAAACCTGATCTATATATCATGTTCAACTCAAAAGTCCTAAAGCAGCATTATTTTAGCTTCCATACACACACACACACACACACACACACACACATATATATGTATAAATATATATATATATGTATAAATATATATATATATGTATAAATATATATATATATGTATAAATATATATATATATATATATATATGTATAAATATAAAATGAGCACTTTTTGCTATTCGATTATCAAGATAATCCAAATTGTTAAATTCGTAAATTATGATGTTTGATTGATGATGCTGCTTGATCATTAAAGATATAATGATGGACTCTACCGATGCTGTATCCTCATCCAGGTTACACATCTATTGTGTGAGTTTAGAGATACTTTCATGTCTTCATGGTCACCTCCAGTACCTAAACACACAACTAAACGCTATAAATGTAAAAGATCTGTATTTATCTATTTCAAGATGGAAACTAAAGTAATAAATCTAATTTAAATCCTGGTGTAACATTTTTTAATATTTGCTTCTAAAAAAAGCCTTATGTTTTGGGGTTTTTTTTTTGTCTCATTTAACAACACAAGATATATAGAACCCTCCTCATTAACCCCCACCGGGTCACCGGCGACCCGGTGGGGGTTAAGTGGGGTAACAACTCAGACAGCATAAGATTCCAGCGGTAAAATGTTTACTATTATAGACATGTTAGACATCATTGGAAAGATTCAACCACCGAGATCATTTCATGGACACAGCGAGCATCAAAGAACAGTTAAAATAGATATAGCAGCATGGCAAAATGGAAACAAACAAAGCTACGTCACTTTGAAGGCATCCAGAAGCTGTTTTATAAATCCAATCTTCTATTGTTTATGCTCCATTCGTCATAAGGGTCCACAGATTAAAAATAATCCAGCATATTAGTAATAAAAATATTCTATGATGCGGAAATCGACCATATCATTTGTTGACATCAGAAAGGTTAGCTGGTCATAGCTTATTCAGCATCTTGCTAATATTTACTTCTAATCCTCAGATGTTTGTTGTGGTTCTTTACATCGTCTTCTTATCTACAACACACAAGTTTCTGCATGTTTTTATGACGCAATTTAAGCGATATCAATAGTCCCCGAAAATCTCACTTCCGGTCCACTTCCTGTCAGCCAGTGACAGGC
Source organism: Cyprinodon tularosa (assembly GCF_016077235.1). Lineage (NCBI taxonomy): Eukaryota > Metazoa > Chordata > Actinopteri > Cyprinodontiformes > Cyprinodontidae > Cyprinodon > Cyprinodon tularosa. Next base: position 67,072 of record NW_024038075.1, read on the forward strand.
GATATGATTGACGTTTTAATCTCTGGTGTTATTGGTGAAGACCATGTGGGCTGTTGGGCTTTGTAGCCAATAAGGTTTCTAATGAGCCCAAATGTGTGTCGTTTATTTAAAGGGGTACCGCATCACAGGCTTGTGTTAGAGAGGCTTATGGCCATACCTTCCTGAGCGTTCCCGGTCTCTGAAGCTAAGCAGGGTTGGGCCTTGGATGGGAGACCGCCTGGGAATACCTGGTTCTGTGAGCCTTGGAAAGCAGATCAGACATTTTAATTTCAATACGGCCAGTTTTATATCAAGTTCTAATGATGAGTATTAGTTTAATATTTATTTGGTTTCCAGAACATATAGGGATTAAAGGAAATGAAATTGCAAACAAGATTGCTAAGTAAGCATCACAAAATAAAACCATTGATATGAGGATTAACTTAAGTAAGACAGAAATTTAAAATATCATTAAACAAACGATGAAGGAGGCAAAAACAGCGGGAAGAAGAAAGAAGAGGAAGATGGTTTTATAGGATTCATGGAAAGTCTGAAAATGAGGAGAGCAGAAGGAAGCAGAAGAGAGGAAACAGTTATTTCAAGACTTAGATTTGCACATTCAGAATTAAATAATAAACTATTCAAAATAGGGAAACATGTCAGGCAAATATGAATATTTGGGACAAGATGAAACAGTAGAACATGTAGGGATGTATTGTAAGAAGTATGAAGAAGAATTTGGTTAGAGACCTAAATAAGGAGAAAGTTAAAATTGATGAGATAGATATTCTGCAGAAAAAGTCAAAAAAAATATTTTATTCACCATTTATTTAAATAACAGCAAATATTAGGAAGTTTGAGTATATGTAAATTAATCTCATAGATATAGATAAATGAATATAAGTATCTTTATGAATAGGGCCATTCTGGTCCACACCCTTCACTAGTTGATGGCGGTAATGCACACAGAAAAGTTGTTTGCCAACCGCCATTAAACGCAACATGACAAGACTGTGTTAGAAACACAGACACCAGCAGGTGGAGCCATTGAGCGCCGCTCCAAGCTGCAGCAAAAGTTCCAAACCCAAAGCTCTGGAACTGTTGTAAGTAGAGGTCTGGAATTTTCTGCAGTTGTGGTTGACATGATGTAGAGAAAATGTAATACAATGAGACCTGCCTTTTCTCAAGGATGTCTTTATTACTGCTGTTCAAAAAAGACCTATCCTTTATGAGTTAAAAAACAAGTTTGAGTCATTTTTGAACTGCAGCTTGGTCTGTGTTCTACTCACCCAAGAAACTAGAGGGTGTTCGCTTTCAAATAATGTATTCCACATGTAATTAGGGCTTACAGCTCCTAAGTTATATGCTTTTCCATTTGGGTATGCAAAATAGGTGAGAATTTCCCATAATGTGGTGGACATTAAGGATAAAGGAATTAGGAAGCGTATTTTAGGGGGAAAATGTCTTTCAAAAGATAACTTCATCTATCTTTTTTTCTTTTTCCCAGGAGATCTGGAGGGTCCAGCTAAGTGCTTCCAGCAGAGACAGAAGGAGGAGCCTTCCAGCTCAGAGAGGGCAGATCCTAACTCCCTGCTGCTTCAACAAGGTAGAAAATAACAGGATTTGTCCCCCCCTAGTGGAGGAATTGTGGAACTTATAAGTTAATTCCAAAATTAAATGGAGGGCAAAACATACTGATGAAAGAAAGTCTGCAAAGAAGATGAAAATAAATTCACTCCAAACTATAAAATAGTAATATAGGCAGGACTGGGAGTACTGGAGAAAGTGAGAACATGGTGGGAATAAAAAAACAGATTTAGACTAGAAAAATAATTCCTGGGTAGAGATACAAGATCATACAGAAAAACAGAAAACAATTAGAAAATGTTCTATAACTGACAGAACAGAATTGTTGCTGATTTGGATCAAAGTGATGCCAGAAAAATATTACCAAAAGGATTTTAATGTGGGAAAATTATTTTAGAGAATAATTCTACTACATTTAACACTAAAATGTGGTCGAGCTGATCAAAACTATCAAAGCATATTGAACTAAACCAACTATATTACCTTAAAAGTGTTATTTTGAAGGCTCAGAAATGACAGAATAGTCCAGTAAAAGACAATCTCAAAAAATAAGACGTTTGATTATATTAAATTGGTTGCAAGTTATCTAAAGGTTTCATTTGATTAAAAAGTGATCATATCTACTAAACTCATATCTAATCTCTCATCAGCTGTGATGAGCACCACCTGCAGCACTGCAGAGCCCCAGCAGCAGAGGGCGGGGCTGCAGGATATGGAGGACAGCACAGATCCAAAGAACTTTGTTTCAAGCCACAGATGGACATCAAGCAATGCGAGGTCAGCGCCGCCGGAGCAGAGCCAGGCGGACTCCTTCCTGACCGCAGCCCGGATGGCCCGTGAAGGACTCCTGGAGGACGGCGGCTGGAGAACAGGACAATGTTCAACACATAAAGCTCCTCAGTCCAACTCACAGCAAAGCCACACAGCGTTTTTATTTAGGGACATCAGGGTCAGACGGTACAGCGTCATCTCCAGGGAGAAGACAGAGAATAAAGAGGAGAAACGGAACCCTGAAGGTTCCAAAAGGCCAGCAGGTAGACAGAAAGCAGGGTGGTTCAGTGGCTGTAGGCAGCCTGCAAGGTTTAAGGTGGCAGTTTTACCTGTAATAACCGAGGTTTAAACTCTACAGATATGTCGGCTTCCAGATCCGCTAGTCATTTATTTAAAAGTTTAACACAGATGTAAAGGTAAGAAACCAACGGCAGTTTAGTTTAGTCTGAGATCAGATAAAGTCCACCTTTAAATTGTGGCTTTGTCAGATTATAAACTTTGGTGATGGAACATAGAGTTTAAGATATTAGAACCAAAATGAGACAAAAGAACTGAGAATATAGGAAAGTTTTTACCCAGTTATTAAATACATTGTCATTAACAGCCAGATGTTAGAAGAGGGACATCTAGTGGCTGAACATGAAAACAGCCTGACTTTAAAGCTTGTAGGTCAGCTGTTTCTGTCATCCCCATCTTTACTGTACTGTGCCATTTGAATATTAGATAATTGCATGAGTAAAAATATATTTTCAACACCTGATAAGTGTTTTGTGTATTTCTGAACTGAATTGGGCAAAAGTGTTTTGATATGATCAGAGGAACTGATGTAACATGAAGATTGAAGTGAATCAGAACTTTGCCTCCATTAACCAAAAATAAGACTTAACTCTGGCAGCGAAAGAATATCTGATGGTTCAAATGCAGGATGTTAAATAAATGTACATATTTCATCTTTCTAGTTTCATTTCAAAGCTGATTTTAAATTTCATTTACTTTAGGTAACTGGTTTTTTTTTTTTTTTTTACTTTAAGTTGGTGTTAATATCCCTTTTGTCCAGGCACCAAAAAAAATAAAAAAATCTAAAGCTGCACTTTGTTTCATGAATTGCAATTTTTCCAGAATTCAATTTGTTTAATTAGCCATTTTAAAAAACCTGAAAGTGGGTTTGATCAATGAGAAAAAAAACTTCATCTTAATCAAGACTTTAGTCCCGGTTGATAAACTGAAGCCAATATTCCATCATCAGTTCTTCCAGTCGAAGCCGACGTGACACAAGTCCTCCCAGAATCTTATTAAAAGCTGCTGGATGACAGGTTGATGAATTTATACGGCAACAGGTTGATTTTGGGTAAAAAGAAACGTTTCACTTTCCATTAACTTTAACAAAATGAGATTCAAACACTAGCATATAGAAAGCTCCATTAATGCTGCAGGTTTAATATCTATACTGAAGCAGTTATATTTAACAGTAACATTAAGCAACAAAATAGAACAGAGATTTTACCAAATGTGAATGTGTTTATTACTAATAAAGGCCAGAGACACTGGCTGAGAGGACGACACTGGCAAGATTAAATCTGTCCAAAAGAAGAAAAACGAAACAGGGGGACAATCTAAAATCAGCGGTACTTAAATACTCTAAACAGAAACACCCACATTACATCCTACGGCTGTAGGCCTTCACACGGCAGCCTCATTCAAATGGTTTCACCTATTCTGGCACGAGCATCACAGGCCCCCCAAATTAAAAGAAATTCAACGTAAAGCCCATTTTGATTCAAACCTGCAAGCATCAGAAAAAAAAAAAAAAATTACTGAAAACTGGTTTTATTTGTCAAAAAAAGCTCCTTTACAGCGCAGCGACTTTCCACCTGTAAAGCCAGCACACATGTAAAATACAACCCTTACAATACATTAGAATCAAAACCGGTACCAAAAAGTACAGTAAAAATTACACTTCCTGTGGAAATGTGGGGGAAAAAAAATAAAAACACACCGAAGGGAAAAGCAAAACCTAAAGAAAAAGGCTAAAAAAAAACAAAAAAATGCATGGAAAAGTTACATTTCGGATGTTTTCTGTACAAATGGTCTTCCGTCATAAAAGAGGTCCAGTGAGCCCAGTGCGTCCGTCCTGCCGTCGGTATGACTGGATCACCAGAGTCCTACAGGGAAAAAAAAAAACTTTAAATATCTGCTCCTTAGAGCCTCAAACAGAGAACTAACAACCCAAAGTAAAAAATAAATAACTCCCATTAGATCCCACTGTCCTGGTTTTAAAGAATAAACTTTCAGTCTCTAAGGATTATTTTAACAATCCAATAAACTAGTTTTTTTCTAAAGCAGGTAAACATCTAGATCAGGGGTCTTTAACGTTTTCCAGGCTAAGGACCCCCAAACTGATGGCGAGATGGAGCGGGGACCCCCTAATTATTTATATTGTATGAAATAGTGTTCTATCACACTGGTTCTATAGTCACTCTATTACAGATGGAGTAATGTAATGGAACCAATTTCTCCCTGGGATTATTAAAGTACAGTCTGTTGAATTCATGTTAATGTGGATTTGAAGATATTTCAATTAGTGAAAAAAATTCACAAAAAAAAAAAAAGGTTTAGGTTACAGCTATCCTAAACCTGTTTCACCTCTTTTCTCTGGTTCATTTGTCATTTATGTTGAAGACTATTTAAAAATATAAGTCATGTTTTTAGATATTTTATGCATCAAATCTTGATATTTTTTCTCTGACTTTTTGAAGAACTAAAAATCTAGATTCTAGGTTTCTGTTCTTACTATTAAACTTATTGGAACAACAATAAAACATTTTTATATAATCTAATTTCCCCTCTTTTGTCAGATATTTAACTTATTTTTACTCAGAAACGCAGATCTGCATTAATGACTGAAAGACATCTTCTGCCTCCATTTATCTGTTTACTACAGTCTGTTCAATTCATGTTAATGTGGATTTAAAGACATTTCAATTAGTGGAAAATATTGCAGGGGGGAATATAAGTCTAATTAACCAAAACTTCGCGACTCCCATGCAGTACCTCTGCGGACCCCCTAGGGGTCGCGGACCCCCTGTTGAAGACCTCTGATCTAAAACAATCAGTAAAACATAAAATGGCCCCAAAAAGCTCAACTATCAACTGTGAAGCGGATCAGACCGTACCTGCTGCCACCCAGTGATCATCAGTACGGCTTGTAGCTGGTCTGGTGCGCCCCCCGCCTCGGGGTTTTACCGTAGCTGGCGTTCCCCTGGTCTGCGACAAAGACAACATGGAAGTCAGACACTTTGGCGTTTAACTTCCTAACGTCTCCTAAACGAAGCATCTGGGAGGAAAACGACTCCTGCATCTCAAACTGCACTAAACCCCCCCATAAACGTCAGCACATTAAGGCATTTCATCCATACCAGTTGAACCAGGACTAACTGGGAGAGAAGGAATGGGGAAATGTTCTATTTATTTCAATGCTACCTACTTCAACCATCAAGTTATTGAAATGAAAACACTCAAACTACCTAAAAAATGACCGATAATTTCATTAATAAAACTACCAAAGTTCACCATCACTGTCTGCTTACTGTAGTCATAGCCGGTGCCGTATCCATAGTAGGCAGGGGAGTAGTCATAACTGTAGCCTCCGTAGCCATAGCCTTGCCCGCCGTAGCCCTGGTTCCAGTAGCTTCCGTAGCCCTGGTTCCAACCCTGGCTCTGACCTGAGGGAACAGTTGACTTCATTCAGACCAGGTCTGGAGGCGAGGCTCCGCCATGCCAGAGCCGAGGCTCCATCAGAGCCTCAGTCTCTCTGGCATCAATCTTTTCTGGGATAAAATGATAAACTTCCTAATGGAGGCTTACATCGCTCATAGGAACGAGCAAAGACTAAAACCTAAAAGTGAGCACATAACCCAGATCAACCTTTAACTCTGATACCGTTCTCAAAGTTAGCTTGTTGGTTTGGGGTCTGAGCTCCAGGAAAATGCGTCAGCATTTTATGTATAACGGGTTTACCTCCACGACCCCTTCCTCCCCGTGCTCCATATCCTCCTCCGCGTCCCGTCCCATACTGCTGCTGTTGGTAAACTTCTTTTGGCTGGGCGATCTTCAGCTCACACTGGGGACCCATTAAGACATTTTATTTTAGCCAAGCAGCTATGAGCCAAAGGAAGCAGAGACGATTAAAGAGGACTCACCCTGCCACCTTCGATGGTGTGGTATTTCTTCTCCAGACACTTCTTAACACTTGCTTCATCTTTATAAGTGATGAAGATGAAGCCCCTCCTCTTCTTGGATTTCGGGTCGACGGGCAACTCTGTAGCCTCGATCTGCAGGAAAATGGGTCGACGTAAATAACGGAAACAAAGGAAATTCTTTTTAATGATAAATATATGGAGACAGTTTGTCAAAGCAGTGAAGCCAGACGTGTCAATGTTTCCTTCAGAGGAGGGGATACCCACCTCGCCAAAGGCTCCAAAATATTCCTTTATAGTTTCCTCAGATGCTTCAGGATTCAACCCCCCAACAAAGATCTTCTTAGCAGGCTCTTTCTTCATGGCCATCGCCCTCTTTGGGTCGATCTGACGTCCGTCAAGTCTGTGTTCTTTCTGTTCCAGCACCTGCAGCAACACATGACAAGCAGAAGGTCTGTAACACCCAGAAACCCGACTAATTCACCTTAGGCAGCACACCTGAAGGAGCGAACATCATCAAGCAGGACTCACTTTGTCCACACTGGAAGAGTCCTTAAAGAGTACGAAGCCAAAGCCTCGGGAGCGGCCGGTGTTGGAGTCCATTTTGATGGTGCAGTCCGAGACTTCCCCAAACTTGCTGAAGTAATCCTTCAGGTCTTTTTTACTGGTATCCCAGCTGAGGCCACCAACAAACATTTTCCTGTAAAGCAGAACAGACATTTGACCTGAAACGCCGCTCCATTTAATGTCAAAGGTTGAGGTAAAAGCAGCAGCCTGGACACTTACCCAGCATCCTCCTCTCCTTTGCTGGCGTCGATCTTCCCGCCGTCTGTGCCGCTGTCCTGGCTCTCGTCGCCCCCCATCAGCTCCTGCTCGGCTCCGTTCTGCTCTTCGTCTCCGTTCTGTTCTGAAGTCTCCATGAGCTGATTCTCAGCGTCCGCCATCGTGAAACTGGATTTTTTATAAGAGACTGAAAAGGTACGAAACTTTATTCAACATGGAACAACAAGGAGCACTCCTCCAGGCTGCTATGCATGTTTTTACACCTTCTGTTCACTTCCAATTCATGCAGTTACATGAATAAAATGTTAAACGACCAAAATAATAAAAAAACTAGTTTTGAAATAAAACACTGAAATAAAAAAGCTCCAAAGTTGCTGTACATTTAAAACTAATGCTGTAGACCAGTATGTGAACAGTTCAATATGATCCTTTTTTAAACCAGAATCCATGCGATTCATTTTCCATCCGTTATAAATAGTGGAAAGCATTTATTTTTAAAAGTAAACAATGGACTGATAACGCTCTAACCCAGAACAATAACTTTGTTTGGCATCTCTACTAGACTGCCACCGTTTACATATTTCTGCCATTGATAATCTAAGATATCAGGATTATTTGCACATTTAGAACAATTCTGCAGATCTTTTTAATGTCAAACGGTGGTTTTGGTTTATTTACTTTGCATTTATTCTCCCACTTTTAGACTGATATGACAGGAACAGCGTGCATTGCTCCAGAATCAACCAAAAGGCTGTTTTTCATCTGTTGTTCTTCCTTCTTTAACAAAAGTCTGATTTTGAGATTAAAATGGTCAATTTTATGTTTTCTATGTCAGATGTGTACCAGCCCTAAGACACATCTGAGTGTGTCAAACTGAGCTTGAAATCCTAATGCGCCAGATCTTACAATGAAATTCACGAAATTATTTATTTTTCAGACTAAATGAGTCCGTGCAGAAAAATGACCCCCACCCCCCCTTTCTGTTTCTCTTGATTCCTATAGTGAAAAGCACGATTCTGACGGTATAATTCACTATCTGGTGAATTTTTTCACTAAATCCCTCCATCAGTATCACCATCATGGCTCTGAACTGGTTTAAACAACCAGCGGCCTTTTTGTTTGATTCTTTTATCAGATTTCTGTTCATTTTAGCAGCAAAGCGAACATCACAGCTGATCTAGGCGGTAAAATCTACTCTAGTAATCAGAAAAAGATGTAAAAGCAGTGAAATGTGCAGGTTTATAGGATGGAAAGGTCAGAGCGCCGCAGGTCTCCATGTTGTTCATGTTTAAGCGGACCGCGCTTTGCTCCGCTCCGGACAGAAGGTAGGCCTCACCGCCAGATTAGGAGCAAAACACCGAGAAATCTATTTAAAGGCAAAAAACTGGCGGATGTTTAAATACAGCAGGAGGTAAAACCAATGCAGGACTCGTTTAACGGCGTGAGAAAATGAAAGAAAAGCTTCAATTCGTCGTTTTGAATCGCCGCGTTCCTGTCCGTTAGCTTCCTGTGCTAACTAAAGGCTAACACCGAGACACGCCGCAGATAAAAGCCGCCCTCCTGGAAACTAAAGCGCGGCTAATGGCGGCCATGCGGCCCTGAACGCCTCAGCCATCTTTACCGGAGCTAAACACAGCGGAACATGGTGCTTACTTTAGGAGAACAAACCGGGGGACCGCCGACTCGCCGCTCAAAATGGACACTCCAAATTCGCCGCTAACTCGTGGCAAACTATATACGACCGGATATGAGCGAGCAGGGGGGGAGGCCGCAAAGACGACGTCTGTGATTGGATGGGGGCATGTTTTTCAAAATCAAAGCTCTTCTTCTATTGGCTGAGAGGATGAACGCGCTGACAAAAGGCAGGATGTTCCTCCTGCGAATCTCACCCTGCTGATGATTTTATGCTGAGATATTAACCGCTGCATCGTCTTTGTTCAGGAGAGCCTCCGCCATACTATGAGTGGCAAAGTAGAGACTGCTGGGCTTTCTAAAAAAACATAATTATATACATATATATGTAATATTTTCATATATATAATATTTTTTCTGAATTTGGACAAGAGTTCAGTTTAACCCTTTGATGCCTGTTGTTGCTAATAAGCAACAAACCGCATGTGTTGCACTGCAAAAAGTGAAATTCTAAGTAAGTCATTTTTTCTTAAACTAAGCATTTTTTTCTTGAATTGAGCAGTTAAGTGAGATACTTTGCCACTAGAAAAAGAATATGGAAAATATTTAAAATAAGAAAAAGAAAACAATTGCAGTCTCTTAAGTGCATAATATCAAATTATTTAATTTTAAGGGTAAAAATACTAATTCCATTGGCAGATCATCTTATTTTCCTACTCGTATTAAGTGTAAATAAACTAATTTAGGACATTTTTACTGTGTTTTTGCATCACCCCAGTGCTAGTCACAGTGTATGCTATTATGTAGTTATAACTACTGTTAGAAAATATAGTTTACCTTGATTTTTATTTATTTAGTAACATTACCTTTTTAATTTGGCATCTCATTGAAGGGAAAAACAGGCACAAAATGTCTTTTTTTTTTTTGCATATGTATATCAATGTAGTCTTTAAGGGGTTAGAGGAATAAATAAATAGATCAACAGATACAGTTTTAATTTGTTTTGTTTTTTTTAAAGCAAGTGCTGATTCCCATTATTCTCCTGTTAGTCTAAACGATCAAGTTACATGATAAAAATTACACAATGACAAATAATGTTACACAATTCTCAAATAACACAAAGAAAGACATTTATTAACAAATTAAATGAAACATTAAGAATGGTGGCAATGCATGGCCTTATATGAGCTCAACGCATGGCCACTGAATGACGATTCAACAAAGAAAACTATAATAGTAGGTAAAAATATGTAGAGGCCCCTCCTAGGGGGGGAAGGCACCGCCATTTTAACAATTCTTTAGTTCTCAGCGGAAGTTAGTTAATTCGGCTTATTTTATACATCTATTTCATACATTTTTTAAATTTCAAAACAGAAATATATTCTCTAATTGTAAATGTTTTTTTACAGAAATGAACCCCAACTAGTTTGTAGAGATATTTGTTTTGGGTTTGCTTTGTATTTTATTTATATATTAGATTTTTTCACCATCTATACTTTTATCAATAAAGTACAAAAAAGTCTAAATGTCGGTGGACTTAACAGCTAAACCTAATTTACTGCCTTCATAACAGCCTCTCCACTGCAGGTTAACCCTAATCCTACCACTGGTGGAGGAGGAACCCTAAACTAAGTTCATTTAATGTAAATTTCATTAAAATCACTTTGTGACCAACCTTTAGTGTTTTTATTTCCATTGATTGTAAAAATATCAGCACCCTGTCCCTGCAGTATGGGGATCTTTAATGGATAGACTGGCCGATGTATTGGTCCATCTTATGGTCTCTGGATCTGTACCAGTAAGACCTCACCTCCAAAAATATTCACGGTAGTTTCAGTTTCTTCAAGGAACCTCAGCAGTTGCTGTATTGAACCATTATAGAAAATAAAATACTGAGAAATAATCAGATCATTCCTTCAAAGATGTCAGGAGAAACGATAAATCAAAGGTTTTACTGTCTAGATCTGCTGTGTTCAGCTTCTTAAAGACGTCTAGCTTTAGGAAAAAAGAGACATTTTTTCTAAATGCATAACATTAAATTTAATGAAATATTTTCACATGGATGCTGCCGTGTTCATTATGCAATGCATTCTTGGTAAATCCTATAGTAGGTTAAGTGCTAGCTTCATCCAACCAAAACAGAAATTAACAAACCTTTTACGTTTGAACCAGAGCGTGTTAAAAATCACACGGGAATGACGATGAAGTGGAACAAATGAGGAGGGGAGAGTTGAGCGGCTGAAAAGAATCTGCTGTTTATGGTAATATTCAGGATATTTTCTCAGGATGTGTTACGGAGATGCTTCTCTGCAAATTTAACATCATTTATCTGATTTTTGATTCCTGATGGCGTTAGCTCTAGCTAATAGTAAACCGTAGGCCGATAACGTTTCAGATATCTCATCTATCACAGCTTATGAAAACTGAGGCAGTGAGCCATGTTTAAATACTTGAAATGCAAAATGATAAAAAGTCTGTGGATGTTTGCCTTCCTGGGTTTGCTCTCTAGATTCCAGCCGACAGAAAAATAGGGAAAAAATATGAAGGATTTTTGAATTAATGATTCAAAGCACTGTGTAGGAGCCATAAATGAAAAGATACTTTGATGTCTGAATTTATAGCCATTATAGTTTTTTGTTCTTTGTAGGGGAATGGATCAGTTAGATTTGGGAGTTCTGTAATTGGCTGTTTTACTCGCCCATGGAAACGTCACTGGTAGAGAGAGGAATGCTGTATTTTTGGACTGCAAAGCAAAAATCCCTGTAATCTACGTTTTTTTACAAGTTACATTTTGGATACGTTGTTTATACCTTTGATGTGAATAAAGTTCACATCAGCACCAAACTGATCTCAGTGGATTCCTTTTAACGAGCGCGTCAGACAAACGGCCCGACCTCAGCAGCTTTTTGTTTCTTGAAGTCGCTGAAATACAGATTTCTAAATAATTAGGAAACTTGCAACATTTAGGCAAACATGTTTAACCAATTCTGGATCCCATGAAGCCAGTAGAAAACTATCCCACCTGCCCCGGGGGCTGCAGAGAGGAAATGCTGGATCAAATATGAAGGCAAATGCAAATTGAACTACTTTAGATTCTAAAAGAGCAAATAGCCCAAATGAACTGGCCATGCATGCTTTCTACAAAAATACAAAACTGGAACTCCAAGTTTTAACTGATCTGGAAATAACTTTCAACCATCCTCTAAACCTGGTCACCCTTGCAATGTTGATCAAACTCTGGACAGGTCTCCGGTCATTTTAAACACACTGAGGGACAGTTTAGTGAAATCAGAAACGACTTTGTAATTCTGTCGGCATGGCAACCATTTTCCTGTTGCAAACAAACCTTGCTAGTTTATTTTTGGGGGTAATATTAGCTTTTAAAATACTTTTCTGCATCCCTCAAGATTTATTCCACATGTAGAACACGTCCAAGAGACTCTGACATAAACCGACTGCAGAACAGTTTTTCACTGCATCAACCACTGAATTTGCAGCCAGTATTATTGATTTGGGGGTCGTTCCTTCAATTTGATCGACATGAATAAATGAAACCTGCTAATGCTCCATTTAGAAAAATAAAAAATATTTCAAACCACAATGTCCTGACAGGAACAGGTTGCTAAACAGATGCAAGGCTTAAATAAAATAAAAACCAAACAAGTTAAAGAGGCGGCACGAATAAATTTATTTCTTTTCAACGACATTTGATTCTCACTTTATTCACACTTGATTTAATGGCAGTTAAAAACACAGAAAGGATAAGATTAAAATAGGGGAAGTTTCATTAAAACCTGCTTAAACAGCAAAATATTTTTAAATCATCAATTAAACCAATTCAAATTAACCGATTTAACATTTTGACAAGTGCACAGAAACCAAGTTAATCTTCAGTTTAGTTTAAAGGATTAGAGTACTAAGTTAGGAAGGCAAAGCCTATTTTAAGATCGGGATTTGCAGATCCAGTGGTATTTATCAACACGGGGGCCTGCAAAGGTAAATGTGGTCCGATAAGATTTAAAGCCTTTCTGGTTGGAGAACTGAGACGCTGGATATCCTGCAGAGGAGAAGGAATCAGCAGGAAAACCTTTCTTCTCCCTCAGCCAGGTCTGTGGAGCTCCTGGAGAAAACTCGCTGAACTGCTGACAAGTGGAAACAAAAGTTACTCGAGTCTAAAACTTTCCACCAAAACATTAAAGCATTTTAAGAAGAACTGGAAAGGAAGTCTAGATGAGAAACAAGTTGGGAATTTTGTTCAGGACGAGTTTCCTGTAATCAACACACCCGGTAGACGCTGTTGGGGTTGCTGACAGTCGGGATGGTTTTGGGTTCAATGCTGGACGGAGGGCAGGGACCCGCTGAGGTGCGGCTGCTGTTGCTGCTCATACTCTTGTCCAGGACCCAGTCGTCTTCATCAGAAGAACTTCCTGACTGGACGTCCAGGCTGGCTCGCTCCACAGCATCCTGGATTCGACGAGAAAATTCCCCATCTCGCCGACTGTCCAACACAGAGACGCAGAACGGAGCGCTGTGCTCACCGTACCTTTAAGAACAAATACGAAAAGATCAAAAACAGCCAGAGCCGCCATTAATCCCCAATCACTAGTTATTGTAGAGTTATGGCGTTACGGGTCACAGGCTTTGCTTATCCTGTTGTTTAACAGTGGCTGGTCTCCTGCTGAATGGTGCATAACCACAATCTCCTGCCTTCGCTTTCCGCCATGGAAAGAAGTACAAAAAGCATTGAGTACTTCTAACCCTGGACATCATTTTTTCTTTTGGGACAGAAAACTACAACCAGCAGTGGTTTGTTTTTTTTTGTTTTTTTTCCTCCAGTCTTAAAGGCCATGAGCCATCATTGAGGAAAAACTGTAGATGATGCATCATGCAAAATGCCAAAGTTGTAAAAGCAAAACTTTAACTGTACTGAAAAAGGGAAATGAAGAGATCCTGGATGGGAAGAGAAACGTCTTCAAACTTGGAAGCGAAGTCCAGTGAATTGTTTTTGGGATTTTTTCTTTGGATGTTCGCTGCACTTCTTACTGTCCAAAAACAATGTTAGGCTACATTGACATGCGTCGAGCACTAGGACCATGTGGAAAACCACAGCTCAAACTGAAGCCTGCTTCTGAGTTTAGCCCGCCCACAAGCTCCTGATTGGCTCTGTCTGTCCTCGTGTGATTGGCTGTCACTCCTGAGAAGCTCACTTTACAAACATCTGATTGGTCAAAGAGTCTGGTCTGTGATTGGACGGCCAAACATGCTGAAGTTACAGATATAAAAAAAATAAATAAAAAACACTTGTGCCCCCCCCCCTTCTGAAATCTGCATTTCATCCATGCTTGTAACTAAGTGGGGTAGGATAGAGGCGGTAGTTTGTAACCGGAGGGTTACCAGAACATCAGGTCAGTCCATCATGGTGTCTTTACTGGTCAGGAGAACTGGGCCAAGCAGATTTCACATCAGGGTGTAAAGTGCTGAACATGAAACAGTTCTAGAATAGACTGGAAACGCACATTGAAGGTATGACTGAAAGTAAAGATTAAAGTCAAGTCTAACAGTTAAGCTGCGGCACAAACTGAAGGTTAAGCAGCAGATCATCAGGTGAACAGACCTGCATGAAACCTCTCCTGGGTCGACCCACACGGTGATCTCCAGAGGCAGGCCCAGGTCCTCGTACCGCACCGCGCTCCGCTCACAGGCCTGCTGCAGCACCGGGTCCTTCAGCTGAACACGATTCATACGAAGACACCTGGAACCCGTCATCAACACCAGATTTATCCACATGATCACAGTTTTACACTGAACAGCTTTTAATATTTAACACAACTTTATAATAAGTTCACATTTATGAAACATCAAATAGAACCACTTTGGTGATTAATTTGAAATGCGTCCCTCACTAAGGGGGAAATCGAATTCATGGACTGGATCCTCCAAGGACGCGGTCTACCTGGACTGGATCCTTCCGGAAACCGCTTTGGCTGTGAATTCAAACAGGTCTACCCTTCCCTGGCTTTTACCACCGTAGGCTCTGTCGCTTAGCAACCGTGAGGGTTGACACACAAAGCAGGAAAAGTATGAATATAAAACTTTTCAAAACTTAATGAGAATGAGGTGCCACCCATCAGAGCATGAACAAATAAAATGATATAAGAGGGGTAGAAAGTAAATCTAATATTAAACCCCCCCCCAAAAAAAGGGGGTTCAGCATATTGTGCAAAACCGCAATACATTTTTTTTTAATCCTATCAGATTTATAGTCCCCCCCCCACCCTGCAGATCTATTAGAATCTGTCCTTAAATTACAGCCAAATCCATTTACACAGTAACAGATTAAAACCTTTAGATAAATCAAACATTACCGCCACATATCTGACTCTATAACCATTAAAACAACTATTTTCATTCATCTCAGACGGAACTATTCACTGACTGGATTATATTAAACTGAACTTCCAATTTTCACCACTGTTTGGCGCCAAGTAGCTTTTACCAGCTGGCTTGCTTGGACTCGCAATGAATCATGGGATACCCGAGGCTACACCTAAATCAAATGGCTGAGCTGCTTCTTCAGCATCTAGGAAAGCTCTGTAGAGCTACGCTAACCAGGCGATATTGGAGTCAAATGCGTTAATATTAACCTCCTAAAGATCAGCCTTTAGGACCCAAACACACAGCAACCAGGCACTGAACAGGTAACCTGACAACAGCCAGATGCATGTCTCGCTCCGCTTAGCTCCACTCACATGTGAGTGGAGCTAAGCGGAGCGAGACATGCATCTGGCTGTTGTCAGGTTACTGAACAGGAGTCCAATAAGCAGAAAATTCACAGACCCGCCATTCTTCTGGTCGTCTACATTCACCTTAATTTACATATTTAGTCACACTTTAGTTTTCAGTCGTTCAAAGAAAATACATTTAACTAATTCTATTCTGCCTCATGTCACAGTTCACTTCATGACAACCTGATAAAGTTGATGAACCATTTTCTGATGAACAGTAGAGGTTGCATAGCAACCAGCAGCGGTTGTAGTTTTTTTTTTTTTTTTTTTTTTTTTTAATCTTGCAGAAAATTCAGTCTTAAAGGCCATGACTGCAGCAGCATCTTGAGAAAGACAAAAAAATCATTAAGACAAAATAAACTGTAGATGATGCCTAATCCAGAGGTTTTTGATGCATTGTGCAAAATGCCAAAGATGTAAATGCAATGCTTTGACTGAAATAAAGGGAAATTGAGATCCTAAAAACAAAACAACAAAAAAACTAAAATGAAAGAAACCATAACCCCCTCGATTGTTTCAGCATTTCCCTAGAATGAGGTTTGTTTTGTTTTAACATACGAGAACATACATGGACCCATTTGAATTAGGTTAAATCTTATTCTTTAAGGAACATTCTTGTTAAAGCATATGAGTACGACTTTACAGAAATATTAGTTTGACCAGAGTTTTCATTTCGACTAACAAACTAAAAACAAACACCAACAGGACCTGGAACCTCCCATCCTAAAGGCCAGAGGACTGATGGCCCAGTGGTCAGAGCAGCGCTCTGCCCTCTGAGAAGGTTCCTAGTACCCAGCTCATCCCAACAGCCTCCACTTCCGTAATAATGGTAAGAACAATAAAATAATTAGATTCCTGTTCAAAGCAGACTTCATTACAGTTCCATATGTGATTCCATACTGGAATAAATTTGTGCAAAACATTGACTGGAAGAAGGTCTGGCTCTTACCCAACCGATATTTGCTGACCAACAAAATTAAAGAAATATCATTTAAAATAATTAGATTCCTGTTCAAAGCAGACTTCATTACAGTTCCATATGTGATTCCATACTGGAATAAATTTGTGCAAAACATTGACTGGAAGAAGGTCTGGCTCTTACCCAACCGATATTTGCTGACCAACAAAATTAAAGAAATATCATTTAAAATAATTAGATTCCTGTTCAAAGCAGACTTCATTACAGTTCCATATGTGATTCCATACTGGAATAAATTTGTGCAAAACATTGACTGGAAGAAGGTCTGGCTCTTACCCAACCGATATTTGCTGACCAACAAAATTAAAGAAATATCATTTAAAATAATTCATAAGTTTTACCCGTCTAATGATCATATGGTCAAAAATTTTTATAAAAAGACATTGATGTACTGTGCACTTTTTGTTCTACGAGTGTTGAAACAGTAAGCCATTTGTTTTGGCTTTGCTCTTTTGTCCAAAATCTCTGGTCTGACATTTGTAAGTTGATTGCAGAAAAAATTGAGAAAGACTAAGTTATTCTGGAAGGATGTCCTTTTTGGACTTTATGACCTCAACAGTACTAAGACTAGACCAAATGGAACTTTCATTATTAATCTGATTATTCTCTTGGCAAAATTCTACATTCATAAATGTAAGTTTACGCATTCCAAAATATCATTTATTGCTTTTAACAATGAGGTCAAGCAATATGTCAACACCATTAAGTATTCTCTTAATCAAAAGGCAACAAAAACTGTAAATGTGTGTAAACAATTTAATATCTTTTTGTAAATTTGTACTTTCCCTGGTAAAATGTGAGGATTTTCATTTTTGTTTTTTTTGTAAAAAAAACCAGCAATGTTGGATACTGCACAGTGTAATATTTTCTCAATGGAGACGAATGTTTATATTGTTGTAAAGTGTGCAATTATTGAAAAAAAAAAAAAAAAAAAGCCTCCACTTCCTGAGCATGACCCTTAACCCCACACTGCCCCCTAGGCGCCGCACAATGGCAGCCCTCTGCTCCCCAAGGGGAGGGGTTAAATGCAGAGAGGGAATTTCTCCAGTGTGGGACAATAAAGGGATTTACATAAATGAGTTATCAAGTTTCATTTCTTACCATTTAATCCTGGTTAAAAGGCAGATTTTCTGATAATGTTCTATAGATTTTACAGTCATTGTTTAAAGCTGCAGAACAATTAAAGGATTAGAAATGCAGAGGAACTAAATATTAACCCAGAAATTAACAATCCTAAACTTGTTTAAGTTAGTTTGCAGCTGCATATTTCCTGCTCAGGATTGAAGCAGTTATTTTCTCTCAGCTGCTGATCCTGCTTCATGGCTCAGATGCTCACCTGTAGGCCTGTCCTCTGGTCGGCGCACCTGGATGCCAGTGATTCTTGTAGTTCTCAAACAGAACGGCAGTGAGAGCAGCAGCGAAACGTTCCCTGCTGTCAGCGCCCAGACTGCCGTATCTTTTTACCAGTCGGGTTGTGAAGAAAACCGCTGCAGCTATTTCCTCTTTCATGTCTTTTACACCCTTTAGCTTAAATACACAATTAATCCTTTTCAGTCAAATAAAAAAAGAAAAAAAAACAGATCTAAAAAAAAAAAAACTTGTAGGATGATCCTACTTTTAAAGAAACAGAAAAATAAAATTCACAGGACAAAGAGAAAACTCAAGCAAACATATTTGCTGAGTTCTGGACATAATAAATCCCTAAAGAGATGTTTTAGAGCAGCAGTGCTTTCACCTTAACACTAAAGAAACGGTTCTGTTGGTTTAATGGAAACACAACTCACCTGTGTGACATCACGGCACACCTGAAGCTGGTTGGATTGATGACCTCTAGCAGCGTTAGAAATGAGGCTCTCACTTTAGTGCTGAAATGTTCCAGCTCTTTTAGCCCAAATCAAGATTTTCTGTTGCATTTTAAATTTGTTTCCCCTTAAAGCTGCTTTTCCACTTTAAACAGTAATTGTAACTGTTGCTACAAGCATGCTTAGTGTGAGGGATTGCTGAAGAGTCAATGAGTCGATGCAATCAGCTGGTTTTCCTTAGATAGAAAACTTTGAATCAATCTGACTGGATGATCTGGTGAACTGGAAAGTGACCTGAGATGACATGATGTGAATTGGAGCTATAGAAATAAACTGAATAGAATTGAACTAACAGATTCTGCAGGGAGGGAGAATAGAGATAGAATGAAGCAGAATGATGAAAAAGTTACAGATTAGGGCCTTGCATAGAATAATTCAGTTTGTAAGGACAGTCTTTTATAATGGCCGGTTGTATTTATTTAGTTATACTGAATAAAAACATGAAATAGTTTTCAAATAAAAATGTATTAACCAATTAAAATCAGCCTTTCTCATGTAGAAAATTAATCAACCCACTGAACCTAATAAGCAGTCAGACCAGACTGGTGGTGCTCGGTGTTCGGAGGTGGATTCCTGGGGGCTGCCCCGCAGGGCCCGGCCGGGGCTTTCGCCAGGGAGCGGGGCCCCCTCAGGGGCCTCCATTCCCTCTGGTTTATTAAAGTAAGGGAGGACCTTTATGTGAGTGTTGGTGAACACAGGATTAGGCCTTGAAACTTTACTATGGATTCAATTTGAACTATTAGTGGAAAAGTCGGTCAGCGAGGAATAATCAATGAATCATTATTTAAATCTAAAACTAATACATTCACATTGATTTAATTAATTTAGCGTTAATCAGTAAAAGAGCAAAATAACAAATTTTCATTGTGATCACTGAGTCTGGGAGCGGCCAATTTTTGCCCAAATATAGTAGCCCCTCCCCCCTGCCATCTTCCAGCAGTGACGTCACGGTGCGGTAAGCCTAGCGCCATTCTCCCCGCTTTCCAAGCTAAATCAATGGGAACTACTAGACACATCTGCAATCAACAACAATTATTGAAGATTTCCAGAGGACTTCACCATTGAAATTCACCAGAGCTATAGTGAAACTGACAATGCCCACGTGCATGGCAGCTGGATGCTGGAATACATCGGGTAAAAGTGAAACAAAGAGTTATTCCACCTTTCTGATTCCTGATCCTCCACGGACGGGTTGGTCGTTGGATCGCCAACTTGAAGAGGGAGGATTTGCCATCGAACTTCTGCTCAGAGAAAAAACCCGTAATATGTAGCCAACATTTGGAAGAAGAATGTTTTCAAGATGACTTGGATAATAGCGCGTTGTGACAAACACCAGATACAGCACTGGGACTTGATCAACAGCCGATACCGCACCGTGACAATGTCACTAACCAGTAGGTGGCAGTAGTGTTCTTTGACAAACATGGATGCCTCCAGTAAAGCACATTCACATTACTCTTAACCTCTTAAAACCCAGTTGGTCTTAAGTGGGGGTAATAACTCAGAACGCATAAAATTCCACCGGTAAACGTTTTACCAGCAGGTGGAGCCATTGAGCGCCGCTCCAAGCTGACATCAAAAGTTCAAAGCCCCACAGCTCTGGAACTGTTATAGCTTGATGTAGATGTTGATATGATGTAGAACAAATATAATACAATGAAACCTACTTTTTCTCAAGAATGTCTTTATTTGTGCGGTTAAAAAAAGACCTATCATTTCAGAGAATAAAAAAACAAAAAACCTTTGAGTCATATTTTAACTGATGCAGGTTGGTCTGTGTTCTAGTCATCCAATTTTAATTTATATATTGGGAAAGTAGAGTATGTTCGCTTTCAAATAATGTATTGCACATTGTAATTTTGGCTTACAGTTCATAAGTTATTTGCTTTTCCATTTGGGTATGCAGAAGAGACGAGGATTACCCAGAACGAGGTGGATTTATAAGAGGTTAAATAAAAACACACTGATCATTTATTGAACAGTAATAATTTCATATTTAAAGAACTTTCAGAAGTTTGAATTCTGAATATGACAGACTTTTCCTTTAAGAAACTATTTTTCTATCCGCCATTTTCAAGTTCAAGAAGTCTCTGAGTTCCCTAAATCTGACTCCAAACCTCAGCAGTTACAATATAAGCGAGTGTCTCTTATTGTGAAAATCTCTGACCTAATTGAGAATATTAAAGTCTGCCTTGCTTCAGTGACTGTTCAGTGAGTCATTAGTGATCTTCAAGTAACGTTTGGGAAAGGATTTCACTGATGACCATCATCCCTCACAGCCATTGCTTCTTCTGCTGCCTCATAAAGTCTCCTGATGTTGTTCTTCAACATTCTGCTGCTCAGTTTCTAAAAGCTGTTCCAGTTCTGCCTGTTTTCCTTCTTACTTACAAAAAAAAAAAAAAATCTAAAATATACAAGTTTGTTTTCTGAAAAACAGACAAGCATCAACATTCAGATCAGGTCATTTATTTAAAGAATGAAGATAAAAGCTGTAGTATAAACATTCATGGAGTGAAATGTATGAATAAAGATAGCTCTGAATTTAACTGCTTTATTAATTCACTGCTGTGAATAATTCAGACATTTGAAGGAAACATTTAACCAGAAGAAGCAGATATTTCAGAACGTGCTTTACGTGTTGAATGCTTTGGTTTGCAGATTGGTAAAAATAAATCCTCTAAACTGTGGAAAAAGTTTCAGGGGGAAAGGATTGAGATATTAATGTATGAATCATGGAGGAAGTCACATGTAAGGAGGAAAATTACTTTTATAAATATTCTCCCAAAAATAAAAAAACAGGTGAATTCATAGATATAAAACAAGCATGATTATTATTATTATTTGCGCTATTTCCTAACAGCAGCCGTTTTTATTTAGCAGACAGAAGATTTCAAGTATTTACAAAGGGAAAATATCACAAAGCATCTGAAAAACAAATATCTAGAGGAGAATCAAAGTGAGGCTTTAATTGTCTCCAAATACAAACTTTATTCAGATTTCTTAGTTTTTTCCTCCAGGACTTTGCAAAAGGAGGACATCTAGTGGTGAGGTTTGGAAATGCAACCATCTGTAACATTTTCTGGAAGCTGCTGCAGATTTAGAGAAAATATTCAAGTTAAACATGAAGAAACGGGATAAATAGGTGTGATAAGGCCCATCCTCTCAGATTTAACCTCCTAATTAGATCTTCTCCTGATAGAACAGCTTTGTTCAACCAGTTTTGACAAAATGAAAAGCTTTTCTTTACCAGCAGCAGAATACTAAAGACATTTCCCACTTATATGACGGACATCCAACACATCCACTGTGTGCAAACTGGTTCATTGCGCAAGTTCAGAAATATATCTGATGGCAGCAGAAACTTTAGAGCATTTTAGTGAACCCTGAGTTCAAAGCATGCAGCAGATTAAACACAAACCCTAATAATTATTTTAAAATATGGCATCATACAGGTGAAAGTCACTGAGTCACAAAATTATTCTAAACTACATTTATTTCAGATGCTAAACTCAATCATTAAACACAAAGCAACATCGTTTAGGTTTTTATTTGTTTATTTCTTTAAATAAGACTCACATATTAAAAAGTGAAATATGTTGTTTTGGCCACATTATGACTAAGGAAGCATCTTGTGTTTGAAAGATCAACTGAATCAGCCTGTGAATTTCATTTTATTACTGAAATATTACGTTTAGTCCAATAAATAAATAAAAAATTCTAAACGTTAACTTTCAGGTATAAATGAGGTCAAATTATTTCCCATTTTGATTCCTGGAAGATTTTGACCTCTGAGTTTATCTAAGTGAAATTAAAAGGAAACGTCTCTTCTAATAACACAATCACAATATATTGAAAATAAGTCAACTTTTTTCCAATCACATTGTGCAAAGCTGCCAATAGCTACATGCTGTGAAACAGATTGTTTTATCGGGTTAAAAACTGATTATTTAGAGAGTTTTAAATCATATGAATCCATTTACTTCATTTCATGCAACAGAAACATTTTGACTGGTTCATTTTCAAATGAACCAGTCATAGCCTTCTATGACTGCCTTCTATGCCTTCTATGCCTTCTATGGGCATAGCCTTCTAACCGGCTGACTTACACTTTGCTGAAAAAGTGACGTTAAAGTGCACTTTTCTTTGGACAGTTCACTACTTTCTAAAGATGTTTGGTTCTGTGCATCAGCTGATAGAACGGCCACTTCTTCTACATTTATTCAGTTTCATTATGTTTTTTAAAACAACCAATCCCGATGCACCTACATCCCTGCATCATCAACAGCAGTACATAAACAAGCAAATGACAAGAATCCCAACAACTCCCAGTAGAAATTACAAAAAGAAGTGATAGTTCAGTGTTGCAGACGGTAAACAGACGGTCCGAGAGGCTCAGTCAGGCTTTGATTCTACAGCAACAAAAACTGGAGAACTTTTAAGAACCCCGAGGAGAAGGTGCTTCAAATGTCTACCTCACCAAACATCATCATCATCATCATCACTTCCTTCTCTAAGGAACCCGTAAACTCACACATGCTGTGAAACGAAAACGCAAACCTGATTTTTGTAAAACGTGATTCAACAAACTGAAACACAGTCACACCAGAATCTAAAAAAAAAAAAGGTCACAACTGTCAAAAAAAATTAATCTAGAAAACACCATTTATTGAGGACAATCAAAATATGTTCTTTGTATTAAAGTATTTTATTCTATGGGAAAATGATTTAATCTCTTGTATAATAATTTGAGAATACTTTGACTTTCATCTAATTTCCATTTCATTGAACCTAAAACAGACAGCGGTGTTTCTATGCTAGTAGATATTAGACATAGAACCACTTTTCTTTCACTGAAGAACATAGTTTAAAATAAAATAAAAAGTATAGGAGACATTTAGCCTCAGATTGTAATTTGACTATTTTAATTCCTGCAAACATTTTATTTGGAAATGTTCAAGTCTTTCTTCAGATGATTCATCAGTAAACTTCAAAATATTCCCAATTCTTAAAAAAAATGAGGAATAAAGCTTCTAAGCTGTAGTTTTAAAAATAACTTTACCATCGTTAGACTGATGATTGAAGCTCCTCAGGTTTCACACCAAGGCCGTCTGCATGTTTCACATGAAGAACGGATCTAAGCAGCCAAATTTTAATTGTTGTAAACATTAGAAAAGTATAGAAATCCTCCAACTAGAACAGCAGCTGCGGCTGGCAAACTGGGAGCACTTTGGTCTCCAGTAGAGGACATCTTTTACATTTAGAAAATCTTTTTTTTTTTTTATTGGTTTAGACGGGAATGAAGGAGAAGTTTTATCTTAAATTAAAGTGCTAATTAAGAAACAGTTGATCAGGATCCCTTAGATCATTTTTAAATGTTAGCTACCTCAGATTTATGAAAAACCTTTAAATAAAATAACACCTGATATTGAATCATGTTTGGTAATCCAGAATATGAATATTTAGGTGTAACAACTTTGGACCTTTAAAAAAAAAAAAGAAATCAAATAATTAAATCTGGTCTGCTTAATGCATTCAATGAATCGCAGTTTTGGCACAAAGTAGAGCGACAGACTGAAAACAGCTGATTCAGAGGAAGAAGGCCTGTCCAGATGTTTACAGGATCTGCTGCAGCAGGTGCTGCATGGCGGCGATGAATAAATACAGAGAAGCACGTCTCTGGGGCAAAATGAAATAAATAAACTTCTTTAAAAGAAAGCTACTCTGATCCGTCTGTTGGTTCTCTGAGGAGACTTTGGCTCAGAATTAGAGCTTCTCAAAATGTCCCTAAAAGGTTTTAGGGGTAAATATCTTCCCATAGGTGGATTCTCTAACTTTACCTTCTGAACTTGATCATCTTTTCACAAAGAATCTGAGATGTTTTCATGTCAGTCAGGGAAGCTGATAAAAGCCAGCCTGTCATTCATCTGTTAAATGAACACCTTGGCTAAAAATATTATTTTCCATTTTCCCTGTGCAGCCGCGTCACACACCATCATGATGTTTGAATAAATAAAGAAAACATTCATTTCAACAGATAAAAACAAACCTGTAATAATAATGTTTGATATTTCTCAGCTGTAAAGGAACCCAGTGACCTATCTGGTCTCCATCGTTCCGAAAGCTTTAGCTGCCAGAGGAGCGTCCGCCATGATGGAGAGCAACTGAAATGGAGTGAAAGCACAGATGGAGAGTAAAAACAGGACTGGATGCGAGTGCAGGCGGACTGGCAGGTTCCTTCTTTGCTGGTGACCATAAACTCCACATAAAGTCCAGCAGACCAACATCCCCCCCCCCCGTTAAAACGGGAGCTTCTTCAGCTGCTCGAACGTGATGAAGAACTGGACTCCTGTTAAGGAAAACGCTTTGAAAGAGAAGCCTGCCAGGAATTAGACAATAAATATTTCTGAGAATTATCCTTCATTTTACTAGCAAATAGTCATCTAACCTGGACAGAGGGGATGGGTGTGATCAAGGATCTAGTTGATCTAGATCTGTTCTGGAGTCCCAGCTACCATGATGCAAAATAAAAAAATAATAAAAAAATTGGAATGTATTAGGAGCATATTTCCTAATTATATCGTATTTAAAGCCTGATGTTTACATGATCAATTTACAATATAGAAAACTGTGCTAAAAATGAAAAAAAAAAAGGTTTTTAACAAGAGGAATAATGGACATTTTCTAGATAAAGGTATGATTGTCTCTTAGAGGAGGCTAATTTCTCTACTTTAAACATTTTTCTAAAGGTTAAATTAATCAGATGAATTTACTGTGAGCCTCTGTAGGTCTGATGGTTTCCTTTTCTGCTGCTCAGCTGAAAACAGCAAAACGCTCTGAAAATAATTTATTAAACATTTGTTAAACAGGATTTATACAGGAATGAGTAACTATAATTTAATGTTTTTAATGCTGTTAGAATCAACAACTCCCCTTGAATCTCGTATAAATAAACACGGTAAAATCCTTGGTCATCTTTACCGTCGACAGGCTGCAGCAATGTCCCCAATTCCTCGCTTTCCAGCCATTTTTTTTTTTATGAGCAATATCTCCATTCTCTGGCTTTTTCTCCACGTTGAGCCTCTTTTCAGAACATAAAGCTTTACGATCAATCGGAAGCAATTACGACCAAATATATCGCAATATATCTGATGATATTGTTTTAATAAACTTTTTTTTTTAATAAAGCATTTTAAATGTCACAATAATCTCGTTTAAATTTTTTTAATGCCAATTAAGGCTTTAAATTTAAAAAACAATTTAATGACTTTAATGACCTGTGGAAACCTGCATAAAATAAGTTTATTTACCCTTAATTTGAGTTGGAAAATAAGATGATTGAGATGAAACGAGCATTTTTACCATTAAAATAAGATAATTAGATTTAAATGCACTTAAAATAAGAGACTGCAGTTCTTTTATTCTTATTTTAAATGTAAATTATTCCATTTGCAATGTGTCTCACTTGACTGCTGAATTCAGGAAAAAAAGGACCCAAACAGATGGTGAGACGGAGCGGGGACCCCCTGATTATATATTTTATCAAATAGTGTTCTATCAAACTGGTCCAACAGTCACTCTATTACAGATGGAGTAATGTAACTAAAGTAATCCCTCCCTGGGATTATTAAAAGTATTTCTGCTTCCTGGTTGATGGGACAGGTGTTGTGAATGAAACGGTGCCCAGCTTGATGTGTGTCGCTGAATGTGAGCATTGATGACTGAAAGACATCTTCTGCCTCCATTTATCTGTTTACTGCAGTCTGTTGGATTCATGTTAATGTGGATTTAAAGACATTTCAATCAGTGGGAACCCCATGCAGTCCCTCTGTAGACCTGCTGAAGACCTCCCATGTAGAGGACTATGTTTTGTAAATGAATCAATAAAGATAAAATAAAAAACGTGACGTACAGATGGACCTTTAGTCCTGACAGTCTCTACAGACTAAACGCTGATAACAACAGAAGGATGTTTTAGTGTTTAAAGGATACGATGATGTTCCAGGGACCGAGTCGCAGCCAGTTTGGCCAAAATCCCTTATATAGAGCAAAGAATCCCTCGTTCCTCCATGTCTGCATCAGACCATCCAGCGTTCCTTTATACATGGGGCTCCCGGATAAAACCCGCTGGTTCATCATACGGGTGCGGACCACATCCACAGGGTTGGAGGCCAGCGCCCCCGCCAGCCCGCACGTGAAACTGGAACTGAGTAAAACATGTAGGAATTAATTCACCTAAAAAATAAAATAAAATATCAGAGAATAGAGACGTACATGAAATGTGCTAAAATGGTGTCTCCCATCAGGCCGGAGCGAAGGAGGTGCTTTTTTGTGATGTCATAGACAGGAAGTTCAACTCCGACCACAATGGCTGCCCGCTGTGCGGTGGGGATGACACCCTGAGGAAGAAGAACAAATCTAAGAATGTATCTCAGAATGACTACACTGATAAAGTCAATCAGTAACAGAAAGAAATTAGAAGAAAATCAACCAAACTCCAACATTTTAACCCAAAATTTATTTCCTTTTATTTACGTCTGAGACCAGAATTTTGATCTTAGTTTTGGGCATAACAACATATCTTATCTCTAATCGCCCCTGAAAGTGAAATCCCTTCAAGAAAGCAACATATTGCTGTTGAGCCGAGCCTCAGCAGCTCAGGTGTTCGATTCAGCAATGTCCTGGAGAACCGCTCTAAACAATCAGCAACCGTTACTTTAAGCTGAGGAATATTCCACATTCAGGCCACTGGTGGTCGAATGGAAATGATTATTCACGCTTTTATCTCCTCACTGTTTGACTATTGCAAATCTTTTTACGTGTTTGAGCAGGAAGAAGATCTACCAGAAATCTGCTCTGAACTCACATGAACAAAAGAAAGCAGATGACACCAGTAATAGCAGCACTGGTTTCCAGTTCAGAATCCTTGTTCTTACTTTCAGAGGCCTGCCAGTGAAGTTCCTCCACACTCTGAGCTTACTGGGCCAAACATGGTTAGAGCGTTAAATCCAGGGGGGGGCGCTTCATCCCAGGCTGTGGATGAATTCTGCTGATTCTATTAAAAAGCAACTGAAGACGCTGCTATTCAAGCAGGCTTTTAATCAGACGTTTGGTTTTTATGGCTTTGTTTCTACATTTCCTTTTGTTTTTAAAATGTTGATATAAATGTATTTTACATTGTTTTGTTGTTTTACATTTTTACTGTGAAGCACTTTTACCTGTGAAAACTGGTATAATAATAATAATAACTAGAAAATTTCTAAAGAAATTTTGAGGGGGGCCACCTACTGCCCATCTGGGTAACTGGGCCAATACGGCCCTGGCAAGTTACATTGAGGCTCCCCAGACCAACTGCTTACGCCTTTGAGGGCTGCTGAGGGAAGGAAAGAGGGCTAGGTCATGGGCAAAGA
Organism: Cyprinodon tularosa; assembly: GCF_016077235.1. Lineage (NCBI taxonomy): Eukaryota > Metazoa > Chordata > Actinopteri > Cyprinodontiformes > Cyprinodontidae > Cyprinodon > Cyprinodon tularosa. Next base: position 95,053 of record NW_024038075.1, read on the forward strand.
GAGCTGTGTGCCACTTGTGCTGAAATCTGGGAAATAGACGTGCACAGCATATGATGCACAAGGGTAATATGGGTTGTCCATATTGAACCGCAGTGGGTAAAGCGCAGTTGGCGGGCTCCGCCCGCCTGCTAGGAGCCCTTGCAGCGATGAAAAAAATCACCAATGGCGGGCTCCGCCCGCCTGCTAAGAGCCATTGCAGTGATGAAATCACCATTAGCGGGCTTCGCCCGCCTTCTAAGAGCCATTGCAGTGATGAAATCACCAATGGCGGGCTCCGCCCGCATGCTCAGAGCCATTGCAGTGATGAAATTACAAATGGCTATGAGCAATATGCCAGAATGTATGAGTGTGTATAAGGAAGAGGCTTTTATTTTG